>NC_089322.1:2300000-2332500 GCF_036669915.1 Pocillopora verrucosa | reverse complement strand
GACCGATATTTCCGATGCCATCCTTAACAAGCTGCAGAGTATCGAGACGCGGATCGAGACCGGTTTCAAAGCCTTGGAGGAGAAGATTGCAGCTTTAGAAAGAAAAGTTGTGGACGGTCCTGCAATCGCAGAGGGAAGCGCTTTCGGAATGCTAACGCCACCAAGTTCTTCAAAGAAAAGAAAAATCGCCCGCCATCCAGATCTCTCGGTGAGTAATCTTAGTCGACAACATATACGTTATTCTTAGTGCATGTTTCTTAGGCAGCTTAGATTAATAGGATGACTTGCTTTCAAAAATTTTGCGGCTTGCCAACCAAACTCGAGAGCTGGTTTTAAAATGCGCGCCATACAAATTTTCGATTTCTCACACCTATTGTTTTTCTTGCCGCATAACCGCCTGTATATATGTTTGACAGACCGCTTGTGTCCTGTTTCAAAGGCGCCGAGGAATCTTTAATAATAATTTCTTCATTGTTCAGTTTGGAAATACATGGAACCCGCACTTTTAATACTAATGAACTGTTATCGTTCACAGCACTATGTTCGTTCAAAGATTGAACAGTTAGGCCTTGCATGGAACACTGACAAGAAGTAAGCCTAAGCTTAATAAATCATGTTTAAAGTTATATAATATAAGCTAAAGTAGAAACAAAAAGTTGTTGAAAAGTAAAAAAAAATGTTTTTTGCTTGAAATGTCTTCCTTTGGATGCTCAAAGAAATTATTTGATGGTGAGCTAGCTGGCTGATTGTGTAGCTTGTTGTAGACATTTGGGGCTGAGCTCTTCATCAGTGGAAGTCAAAAGATGATATGTTGTTGAGAAAGATCTCTGGGCCATGAGAGACATAAAGTAACTTTCTCAACAAAACATCACCTGCTGATCAGACTTCCACTGTTGAATGGCTAAGCCCAAACATTTGGAACAAAAAATTTTTTAATCTGCACTTTATACTTGAGCACAAGAACTCTGTTTTATCCTGTTTTAACTCAAAAGTTATCTTTCGCAGTTAGATTTTCAGATTATTAATGGATGGGATTATTTCAATTTCTTACAGAGAGAATGAACCACCAAACCTAGCAGTAGTAGCCACCATCTTGAAAGAGGTCAAAGAAGTCGAGCAGATTCAAAATGATTCTCTTTGTACAGAAAGAAGAATTCTAGGTATGATTGAATGGGGATTGTTTTGCCAAATAAACACAATTTGTCTTTAACTTTGGGTTGTTTTTTTTTGAGACAAGTGCCCCATCTTGCCCCTTGCTCACTACAACCCTGAAAACTGACAATCTTTTTCATATAACTGATTGTGGCGTACTTACCTTTTCTTTCAGATGCTATTTCTCAAAACTTTGCATCATCAAAGAAACGTAGACGACAGGAAGAAAATGGTACTTACGAGCATTATCAGAGGGAGCAAAAGAAGCGACAAAGAATTAAAAGGGTAAAAATATTTGTTTGGCTCTCTAACACTCTATTATCTTATCAGCTTGTATGTTTGAGTAAATTTCAAAAGGTTCAAATTCAAGTTTGATCTAAAAACAGGGTAAGGTTCAAATTACACTGTAGATCTGCTGATACAAAACATTTTATGCCGAGAACAACTCTGACCAGTGACACAAGGGCTTTATAAATGTTTTATTGTAGGAATTGCTCACCATTCGGTATTATAAAAACTTATTTCACATTTTCCCTTTTAGAAACTGGATAAGAGACTCAAAGTGGCAAGTGAAGAAGAGAAGAGACAACCAATTTTCGAGGCCCTGCATCCTAGTCTTGTCTCCTCAGACGAGTCTGATGAAGAAGATCCCACATCAATGGTAACAAGGCCCCTTACCTGGAGGACAGAAGAAGTTACCAACTTCTTCCATATACTAGACCAGAGGTATAAGTCTTCCATGACAAATCAGCAAAAGAGGCAGTCAGTGAACAGAAGGGTTGGTAGACCAAGTCATAGAAATAGTAGAGAGATCCCAGAAAAATTGCTCTGGGCCACCACCTAAATTTAATTTTAATTTTAGTATACAGTCACTCAACTCTCTTCCCTAGGACCATCTCTTATGAAGTTGCTACATTTCTACCCAATTATACAGATGATGTAGGTCTACCATCTCCATTCTTTTATTCTGTCTGAATTTAGTTTTTAATTTGACAATTTGCTGATTTCAATTTTCTCACAAGAAACCACCTTAGTTGACAAATGTGAAGTGAGACTTCTGTACAATCATGGTTGATTACAAGAGAGTTTGAAGACTGTAAACATATACATGTATAACATGTAATATCTTGAGCAATTTAAGTAATTGAGCAGCCTACATTTAAGTTATTGTCAGTGGATAATGAAATCAGTTTCTAGAATATTTTGCCTTCCCTGACCACCATTTGGCACTTATGTCCAGGATTGAATGCAGGTGTTTTTTGGCAAACAATTCACATTATATGAATAGATTTTTGAACATTATCACACTACATTATCACAGAATTGTGCATTTAAGTGAATTTTTATTAGTGAGAAAAATTTATTATGCTCATTTAAAAGAGCCCAAAATCCTTGACATATCTGCTATTTTAGGGGTGGCTGCAATTTTCATTCTTCCTTTTAGAGTTCTCTTGTTCTCCATCAGATGGAGTACTCCAAGATTTTCTCAGTCCAAGTAAATATTTTCTCTTTAAGTTAATATTTTAGAAGTTTCAATGATTTTCAAATTTGGCTCAAACTGTTATAATTAATATATCAGAGTCAAAGATACATGCAGCCTTCACAGTAAAGGTTTAAGAAAATTCTGTGTTTGAATTGCAGCTAGTTGTATTTTTAGTCAATTAAATTTATTCTTCAGTTGCAATTTTCAAACATCAGAAGTTTTTAAAATATATCTGAGGTATAAAATTAAATGTAAGGTGGTATTCTCAGAATGTTGCCTTGATTCCCTCAGCACATGAAGTTCACATAATTATATTTTCTTCAAACCTTGACACTCATTTTTGCAAAATGTTTATAGTTTGTATATATAGACCCACACATAATTTTTCAGACAGTCATCCTTCCAATTTTATAATATCAGTTATACTTTACGGGTTAAGTTTTGCCTCTTGGCTTTAGAGAGAAAAAATGTGTAAAGTGAAATAAGGATGACAAACATGATTGTTATCAGGCTCCGTTTTGGACTGTAACCGTAAACATCATTGTGCATTAATAAACTTGATAAGAATTATTAAAGGAGTGCTAATCCTGTCTGGGAAAGGGAAATAGGACAAAATGCTTTGAGAACCTGCTGTAGAGCTGAGTCCAGGAAGTGAAATTTAACGAACAGTAATTAACCGTGCGGCGGTAAACGCGGGAAAATGCATCCCTTGCACGAATTCACCGTTACAGAAAATACCGGAAAATGCATGCTTTCGACTGGTTAATACCAGTGAACATAACGTTGGGATGCGCAAAATGGCTGTAAATGGCAGAATACATGTTGTTTTCCATAGATTAACCGAACAACAATAAAAGGTAAAACGCCTGAAAATGCGTTTTCACGAAATTTCTCGAATTCACTATTGCGGAAAAACGTTGGAAAATGCATGCTTTCGACTGGATAATTCTTGTGAACATTTCGTTCACCGGGCGTAAAATGGTTGCGAAAAAAAGAAAACATGGCATTTTCTATGCGTTATACGAACTGCAAACTCTGGAAAATATTATGTTTTCCCGTATTTACACACATTAACCTTCCCGGAAAATGCGTGTTTTCAGCTGTTAACTCCGGTGAATACGTTGTTGTTCACTCGGAAAATGCCAATGAACGAAAGGAAAACACGCTGTTTGCCATGTGTTAACCGAGCGGTTAATGCCGGAAAATGAATTGTTTACCTGCATTTACCGCGAAGGAAAACTACCGAATAATGGAACGAATACTGGGATTCACCGATGCGAAAACGCGCAGAAAACGTCGGATTTTCCGTAGGCAAAACACGGGTAAACGATAGTAAATTGCCACGTTTTCCGTAAATTCAACCTTCGTTTTCCGTACGGTGAACGCTTGTTTTTTTGCCGTGTGAGGGTTATTTTTAATCTCTAGCATACCCTTTTGGGTAGTGTATACCTGAGGGTTATATTTAATCTTTTTTATACCTTCTTGGGTAGTGTATACCTAAGGGTTATTTTTAATCCCTTCTATACCCTCTTGGGAAGTGTATACCTGAGGGTTATTTTTAATTTGTTCTATACCCTCTTGGGTATTGTTTACCTGAGTGTTATTTTTAATCTCTCCTATACCCTCTTGGGTAGTGTATACCTGAGGGTTACTTTTAATTTGTTCTATACCCTCTTGGGTATTGTTTACCTGAGGGTCATTTTTAATCTCTCCTATACCCTCTTGGGAGGTGTATACCTGAGTGTTATTTGTAATCTCTCCTGTACCCTCTTGGGTAGTGTATACCCAAGGGTTACTTTTAAACTCTCCCATACCCTCTTAGGTGGTGTATACCTGAGGGTTACTTTTAATCTCTCCAATACCTTCTTGGGTAGTATATACGTGAAGGTTATTTTTAACCTTCTTGACGGCAGAGGCGTAAGACGATATTCACAATATATTAGATATTAGTATATTACGATATTAGCTGACTGCACATTGAATGTGCAGCCAGCTAATTTGCATTAAATTTTTTTTCCGACGCAAAGCTCGTCATTACTCAACCACTAAAAGCCATCGTAATCTTAAGAATCGTCCAGATATTCTGACAAAAAAACATTGAACACTCGAATCAGGTTTGCTCGAGGCACTTTTAGGATATTTTTGACTTCCGATCGGTTTATTATTTGAAACCGTGCCCGTGCGCATCAGAGAGGCGTTCTTTTGACAGATTGTGACTGTTGTTAATAATTCTACTCTGAGTTAATCAGTCTTTATCACGCAAACCTGCCTAAAAAATTAAGATATGTGATCTATAACTAAGTTGGTTTATTCGCTGAATAGAGAAATATTCTTGTTGTGGAGAAAGACATAAATTGTCGCTCTGACGAAGGCTTACGACCTAAAGACCTTAAGACCCTAAACACCCACGGAGCCATTTGACTAGCGATACTAGCGATAGCGATACTAGCGATAGCGATACTAGCGATAGCGATACTAGCGATACTAGCGATACTAGCGATACTAGCGATACTAGCGATACTAGCGATAACGATACTAGCGATAGCGATACTAGCGATAGCGATACTAGCGATAGCGATACTAGCGATAGCGATACTAGCGATAGCGATACTAGCGATAGCGATACTAGCGATAGCGATACTAGCGATAGCGATACTAGCGATAGCGACCCGTTTTCAGTGGCCAGTTTACGTTATCAACTCGGTTGATAACACCAAATTGGTCTTAATTACCGTTATACTCTCCCACCATAGCAGCACCACTGTTTCTTTTGAAACTTTCTCCTTAGCAGCCAGCTAATTTGCATTAAATTTTTTTTCCGACGCAAAGCTCGTCATTACTCAACCACTAAAAGCCATCGTAATCTTAAGAATCGTCCAGATATTCTGACAAAAAAACATTGAACACTCGAATCAGGTTTGCTCGAGGCACTTTTAGGATATTTTTGACTTCCGATCGGTTTATTATTTGAAACCGTGCCCGTGCGCATCAGAGAGGCGTTCATCGAGCAGGCGTTCTTTTGATAGATTGTGACTGTTGTTAATAATTCTACTCTGAGTTAATCAGTCTTTATCACGCAAACCTGCCTAAAAAATTAAGATATGTGATCTATAACTAAGTTGGTTTATTCGCTGACTAGAGAAATATTCTTGTTGTGGAGAAAGACATAAATTGTCGCTCTGACGAAGGCTTACGACCTAAAGACCTTAAGACCCTAAACACCCACGGAGCCATTTGACTAGCGATACTAGCGATAGCGATACTAGCGATAGCGATACTAGCGATAGCGATACTAGCGATACTAGCGATACTAGCGATACTAGCGATACTAGCGATACTAGCGATACTAACGATACTAGCGATAGCGATACTAGCGATAGCGATACTAGCGATAGCGATACTAGCGATAGCGACCCGTTTTCAGTGGCCAGTTTACGTTATCAACTCGGTTGATAACACCAAATTGGTCTTAATTACCGTTATACTCTCCCACCATAGCAGCACCACTGTTTCTTTTGAAACTTTCTCCTTAGCAGCCAGCTAATTTGCATTAAATTTTTTTTCCGACGCAAAGCTCGTCATTACTCAACCACTAAAAGCCATCGTAATCTTAAGAATCGTCCAGATATTCTGACAAAAAAACATTGAACACTCGAATCAGGTTTGCTCGAGGCACTTTTAGGATATTTTTGACTTCCGATCGGTTTATTATTTGAAACCGTGCCCGTGCGCATCAGAGAGGCGTTCATCGAGCAGGCGTTCTTTTGATAGATTGTGACTGTTGTTAATAATTCTACTCTGAGTTAATCAGTCTTTATCACGCAAACCTGCCTAAAAAATTAAGATATGTGATCTATAACTAAGTTGGTTTATTCGCTGACTAGAGAAATATTCTTGTTGTGGAGAAAGACATAAATTGTCGCTCTGACGAAGGCTTACGACCTAAAGACCTTAAGACCCTAAACACCCACGGAGCCATTTGACTAGCGATACTAGCGACAGCGATACTAGCGATAGCGATACTAGCGATAGCGATACTAGCGATAGCGATACTAGTGATACTAGCGATAACGATACTAGCGATAGCGATACTAGCGATAGCGATACTAGCGATAGCGATACTAGCGATAGCGACCCGTTTTCAGTGGCCAGTTTACGTTATCAACTCGGTTGATAACACCAAATTGGTCTAAATTACCGTTATACTCTCCCACCAAAGCAGCACCACTGTTTCTTTTGAAACTTTCTCCTTTATAAATTCAGTGACTCGCATGATGTCAGATTCTGATGGAAGATATATGTAAAGAATCTCAAATATGACTGCATAATTATTGACCCTTAGCTTTCACTGCCGAGATCTCAATTTCAATTCTTCTTACTCTTTGCCGTACTTTTCTCATGATATTATAGGAAAATTCACCACCTGACGAGTTAATTCCGCGTTAAATCCCACGCGAAAACCGATATCGCACGAATCACGAAGCATGATGTTTACTAAATACTTCGCTGCGTTGACCAATCAAAATGTGAGATTTTATTATTTTATGCGATTCTAATTTTAACAATTCCTCGTAGTTTGTGGTCTTCTTTATTCTTGGTAACCCTCTCATCAGAGTGACGCTTTCATGAATTAATCATTGGCTTTTTCTCGAGACATGAGCTTGGACTGCCTGTGATATACCAGGCAATAATACACACCAAAAAGTCTTGTAAGTAATTTATTATGTAGCACTTTTTTTTCCTGCTTCTTGACCTTTTCGGCGTTGGATTGCACGTGTAGTGAAGTGAACAAACCGCGGCAGCTCGGATATCGCGACAGCTCGGATATCGAGTCAACCACCCGCCACCCTTTCCGAAATTCGGCATTTTATCGTGAGTAATTTCCCACTGTCGTGAAGCGTTTCTAAATCGCTACCTGATACGATGCAATGCGAAATTCCGTGTGGGAACCAATGCTTGCTCACGTTCCAGAGCGATGCGTTGGCTCAAACTTCCCATGAAATGTGTGTTCACTAGACAATCTACGCGCTTGACGCCCTGAATACCTGATCATATACATATGTGCGCACGTGCAAAGTGACGTATTTTGAAAAAAAAGCAAATTTGAATTTGGGGATTTATTGTCGCAGTTATGAACGCTCTTATAGTGGACCGTTCTTTACCTTTCGTAGAACAGACGTAATTTGTCTTGCTGTCAGCCGTACAGAGGCTAGAGTGAGTTTAAACGCGCTGGGGAAGGGGGGAACTTTTCCACCCCTTGCCCGAAGCTGATAGCGCTTCGTGCAAAAAAACGCTTAAAATTCCACCTGTCTTGCCAGTTACGCTTTGCAGTAAATTTAATATGGCCGCAACTGTTGTGTGCCTATTTCGGACACTTGACTAATCTATGACATACCGTACTAAAGAGATGTATTTTTTCTTTTTGCAAGCAAGTGCTACCTGCGTTTATTAAAGTTTCTAAAAGCTCAAGGCTAATAGTGCATTGTAATATAAAACGAAGCCAGACTATATCGGACAAAGCTCAACTGCTTACCATGCATTTGAGTGGCCGAGGTAGTCCAACACCTTACATCCATACCCAAATACAATAACCCTTGAATTTCACGGGGAATTCGTTTCCTTTAATATTGCGATCATTCTCTTGACGATTCTCACAGCAAACCAACGAGGATCCGTGGAAACTTTTGCTCACGTCAGTTTTTGTTGCTCTGTTCGCATTATGTATCACACCATCTGGTGAGTACAGTTTCCCCAAACATTATTTTTATTTCCACACCATGTACCGTTTATGTGTTTATCTGTATGCTCGATTGAAAAGCTTTAGCGCTAGTCACCGTAGAAACTTAAAAATCAAAGGTTGCAATTCTTGAGAGAGGACAGATACAGAAAAATTTTCTAGATGCAACAAAAGCGAAAACAAAATATCTTTTCTGTAAGGTAAACGATTTCGGTCCCTTCAACGCGGAAACGTTTATTTGGTTCTCACTTTCTTTACCAGGTTCGGTAAACCAGGTATAAATTCGCTGCTTCGACTTCTTAGCAAATGTTACGCAAAAGAGAGGAAGGAAGGTTTTGAACTTCCTCTAATTTTCGTGAACGCAAGCAAATAGAGATTGCAAATGTATTTGCAATTCCAAATCAGCCAGGGTAAAATAAAAGGATAAAACTCCTTACAGCAGCACTTAGAGAAACATATTCAGGCCCAATTCGAACTTAACAAGAGACGAACTAAACCGTGCAATTTAATTTCATGTTAAGTTCATCCAACTGAATTTTGACCTACCAACACCTACTGTCCGTCTGCTTCAGAGGTATAGAACTTGTGAAAATCAACTGTGGGATTCTTTTTCTCTAAAATATTATTTGTTCGACGCAGTAAGTTCAACATTTGACCCAGCCGTCGAACTTCATCAATTTGGGTCGACCCAAATTTCAATTTAATTCGTCTCGCGTGAAGTGTGACGTTTTAACGGGGCCTTAGTTCCCGTTAAGATAATTTTTTCTGCTTTTCGTCTGTATTAATTTTGTTTTTTCGCTATTTAATCACATATTTATTTTCCAAGTTGAGCGACACGGTTAGCCAAACGCAATATGCAATGACCAAGTAGTGAATAGCCTAACAAGTGACGTGATTCCAACCGAATTCTCGATAACGAATGCCACTGAAGTAAAATACATACAAAGACGGGAGGATAAATTCCTCTTCTTCTTCAAGAAAATGACTTGTATTCAACGGGCGCCTCTTTTAAGCACTAAAATTGAGTCCTTTCAATTTGTAAACCAAAACTTACATTAAGCTGACTCTAAAGGCATGTTTAAGTAAACTTTTTACTTTTTAAAAAACTTTGTAAAATCGTGAAAAATTCGGCTCTTGAAATAGCGTTCAATGTCATTGTGCCAGATTTCTCTTTGAATTCTTGTCCAACATATAAGGTGAACAGAAACACGGGCCTATGGTCTGTCTAAGGGTTAGCTTTTAGTGTTATAGACAACATGACTTTTTGGTAATTCTTCTGCAAGGCAGCTCAAGGATTCATAAAACATGTTATCTGTGATTGATGGTTGACCCTGTAGTTGACTTGTTTTTCCGTTGCTCGATGATAGAAGTCGGCAGAAAAGTGACGAATTTCGAACATCGATGCCGCTGTAATTTTTTCATCAAAAGTATCCTCAAAAGACACAAAAAACAAAGAAGGCTCTTAGTGTTTAAGTGCACATGTCTTCCTTTGTTTTGCAAACAGATATAATTGCGTGTTGTCAATACAATGTCATGCAGCTTCTCTTACGTTTGTGTGTCAGGGAATATTATCGCGTGTTGTCAACTATATAGTACGTATGTCCGTGTGTAGCGGGAAAAAGATGTTGTAGCTTCGTTCGAATTGATCGGCGGATGAAATCAGGGCCGAATAAAGTCACGTATTCTCCTTTATTGTGAGGATGTGGTTATGTACTGACCCAAAAGTTTTAGCCTATTAGCCATTTTTGTTTGTAAATGGGAGTAGATTTTCATCAAATGTCAATATTCAACTTAAGGACACATTCCCGAAAAAAGATTTTTCAGTGAACAATACTATAAATAAATACAATAGAGTTGATTAAAATATATATGTACATATATACAATGTAACAAATGTCTGAAAGTATGTTACAACTTTTCTTGATTTAAAAACTCGTCAAATATCTTCATTTTTAAAATTTTCTTAAAGTTTGCAGGACTCTTACATAGTTTGATATGATTTCAAGGCAAATACCAGAGCGTATAAATGTATTTTCGACTTCGATTGAAAGATACAAAAGGAATCGTAGCCATCAAATGTCTTCCGCGTTATATTTCGAGTGAATTTTCGACTGATTTAGTAAAGTTAAATGATTTCGATGATATTGGGTGATGTTGAATGACGTTGGAGTGTTGGATGATATTGGACGATATCGCAAGATGTTAAATGATATTGCATGATGTTGGATAATATTGCATAATGTTGGATGATATTGCATGATGTTGGATGATATAGCATGATGTTAGATGATATTAGATGATACTTGATGATACTGCATTATGTCAGATGGTATTGGATGATAATGATGGTGGTAAATAATTAAAGAAATAAAAAAATAACCAAGGGACCTGTCAGAGTCTAATCTTCACAACCTTATCCAACAGCACTAGCATTAAAATGTGAAGTATGTACCAACCTACCAGCGGAAGCGGGACTCTCGGCAAAACCCTGCACTGCTCCAGATGTCGTGGAGTGTCCCTTTCGTATGGGTAGATGTGTGACCATAACCGGTGAAATAGCGATTCCTGGTGCTGGTTCTCTGAAGTTCACAGTGAAAAACTGTTCAGACAATGCATTCATATGTGAACCGGACGTCATAGCCAACAGTGAGTAAAACATTTATGTTTACAGTGAATGAGTTGCCAGTAGTCAGGTCCTTGTGTTATAAGTAAGGGTTTCTGGGACCGCAAGGGGGGCAAACATAGCTAGTTTCTAGAAGGAAATGTACGGCGTAAAGTCCTTGGTTGCGACGTCCGGTAGATATTCAAAACTCGAGGAGACAAGTCTATCAGTACATATTTCATCGATATTCTAATATAATCTTACACTTTCTTAGTATCAACATTGTCTAAATCCATTTCTGACGTCGAAACAGTTTGGTAATCCTTGAAACCTTTGGGTAAACACATAGATCCGACTACCGACAATTCATTTAGTAAGTGTATAAAACCGTTGTTCAATTCTCGTCAAAGTATGGTTTTTTTTAACGTCTTGCCACAGTATTTGCACCCTTACACCCTTGCCGCAGTATGCATATTCTCAGTGCTCCTCTCTCTACATTTCCTTTGGTACTGACAAGGAGAATATACTAAACAATCAAAAGCTTCTGAGGCAGGCGATCATTTCCTTTATTCTCATGATCCTTATGGTTGATTCAATAATCACACCGTGAGGAGAAATAAGACGCTGGTCACTCCGACATGGTCAAAAGGTTACGTAGGGTCGCTGAGCTTTTTTGTGACGTTCCACAATACTTTTAAATCATATTTTGTTTCTCTCTATTATCTTTTTTTAACAGTGTGCAAAAATCTCAGCTCGAACGGGTATATTTTGTCTTGTACAACGGATTGCTGTGAGGCAGACAATTGCAACGGAGTCTCTGGAGCTGAAGCCGCTAGTCTGTCAGTCTGGCTGGCAAGCTTCACCGCCATTTTGATGGCCCTGCATGTTTCTCAATTGGTTTGTGAACTCAAACTAGTTAAATTTTCGTTTTGTTTTCGAGTTTGGCAATGAATTGTTGAGAATACGAGATAAAATCAATCTTTGAAAAATAAACTTTTGTTACAGTTTTACCTCACTAAGAGCCCTGGCGCACTAGCCAAATTTTTGTTTTTTTGAGAAAAAAATTTGTCATCGGTTCAGTGAAACAAGTGCACCCAGTGATTTTTTATCCTACCAAAGTTAGATATTTTTGTCAGGCGTGAAATCTGACAGAGTTTTCAATTTACAAGCCACCATTTGAAGGAATAAGTCTATTAATGGGTCCTTCCTTCTTAAAGAAAATTAGAACTTATCAAGGAAATTCTTGACAAGTTTCAAGTTCCTGAGCCTCGGCTTGATCCTGTCACCACTAGAGCAAATCTGGAAAGCTTTTCCCTGTTTTCCGTAGAGGAAGTTTGTAAGAATGTTCGAGAATCGACTGTTAGATCCTGTTTCCTACATGCTTTACATCAACTGTTTCTTCTGTAAAATACCCACCAGCCCTCAATCCTTTGTTTCACCGGAGATGACCCATACTTGTGCACTTCTGCATCTTGTTGAAATGTACATTGCATAGCTGTCATTACACCATTTTCTGTTCCACAGTCAGTCCTCAATTTCACTGGACAGCCTTCTAACCCTGCAACACAGTTCAAATAGAAATTGGCGATAATTTCTGGATAGTTGTTCGACTTTGTGACTGTTACCCACAGTACCGCAAACGTGTACGTTAACCGAAAAACGCGAATTAAACGCGCCAAAAATCGCATGCAATTGCGAATAAAAAAAATCGTGCGCGCACGATTTTGAGACCTCAACCTCATTAGTATGTATGAGGTAGTCCTTTTGTTTTTCTATTTTTGGCGGTTTATTGTTTTAAAGAATTGGCTTCAATTTATTCAATAGCACTAATACACTACACGGCTACCGACGACAAGCAAACTTGTTCGTTGCAATCGCCGTTCGAACTGACCTTCCAAAAATGCTATAACCATGCGACTTTGTAATCGGAATATGTAAATGATTTATCATTTTCCAACGGAGTTCATTGATCAAAATAATTATTTCTAACTTCGTATATAGAAACATCCGTCGTACCGGCTTGGGAATTTGTTCAAAATAAATCTATTCTCAGTGTATTGTAATTCAGTAGAATCAGCTAAGGCGCCCGTTTGTAACAAGTTGTCGCGTTCTGAATGCAAACCCACACACGAATGTTTATTTCATAACTTTTATCATCGGTGAACATGCTGTTCTCAAAAACTGGTTGATTCATCTCGCCATTTATACAAAACCAAATAAGTGCTACTCGCTTATTTAAATGGTGTTGTGTTACAGTATGATTACCAGTCACGACTACGTCTTGCTCTAATTCGTATGCAAATTTGTTATGAGGAACCGGATTCGCTTTTTGTTGCGATATTTGTCGCATCATTGATCAATGCTCAACAAATTTCTCGAAAAAATGGAATGGAAAAATCAACTACAGGATACATATAGTTCAAGGTTGTTTGAGACTCGCCGGCGCATGCAATGAAACTGTTTACATTCCGGTGCGTAAACACTGAAGCGGGCGCCGATTGCAATGAATAAAACAGAACACCATTCACATTCTTAAAAAGTATATTTTCTTTCTGATCCTCACCGAAGATGATCAAGGTTGATTTGAAGTTTCGAAGAAATCATCACTTGCGATGCAAACACCAAATTGTTTGCATTCCGTTACGTAAACATCTCAGGGAGCGCTGATTGCAGTGAATAAGTTGAGAAGCATTTTAGTGAGTATTTGTTTCGTTACTAGCTCAATGAAACTCGTGTTTCGATGCCTTGAGTAACTGACATTTTCCTTCGCATCTGATTCATCAACAACTCAAATCAAGCAAATCTACTGCTACTGCTCGTTATCCAAAAATGAACACAACCAAAGCTGTTTGTATTACCTGTTTGTCATTGATCTTCATGACCGGCATCCATCCTCCACCAATGCAGTCTCCAAACTCTTCCCCATTCATGGAACAGTACACAGACAGATCTTCATTGCCTAATGTCAGGGTATAGGCCTCTCTTGGGCTGCCATTGAGAAAAGAGCATCAGTATGTCATGTCTGTTGACTCCTGTGCAGTAGTTATTTGGAATGTCACACAACACATGGTGTCCTCTGTGATAGGATATTTTCAACTTAGTATCCATTACATTGGTATTGCTTCACTTTGTTCTATGAGTGGTTCAGCAAACTCACACCAATCTCTCACCCTGTCAGATGCTATACTTAACTCAATGGTGACAACCCTTTAACCACTAAGAGCTGACCAGCATCTTATTTCTCCCTACACTATCAACCGTGAATCAAACAGGAAGATCACAAGGGTAAAGGAAATAATCACCAACTGAAGAAGCTCTTGATTGCCAAACAAATTATTCTTGTATATATAGAACAGTATGGACAATATACATTTTGATGTTGGAGTGTAGAAGGTTAATCACTCAAGTCTTCCTGCTCTTTGAAAATTAGGCTTTGTTTGTGTTTTCATTTGGAGTTATTATTTAGTTTTTGTGATTGTCTTTTGTGATTACTTTAAATATTGAACTTAAATGCATGTCACATTTAAGAGTCACTCTCATCTCCAAGTCACAAAAGGCTGAGCCATGAAAATCTCATGAGGATGTCCTTGTTTATAAAAATTGCCACAACATCTTTACTGTATTAAGACTAAGAAAGCATTTTAACTAACTGCATTATATCTAGGATGGCTTAATGTGATCTCCTCCAAAACAAAACAAAAACTGACTCAATAGAGGCACTATGAAACAAACAGGCCAGGCATAATTAGAGGGAAGACAAATTTAGTACAAAAAAGCAAAAAAAAACATTTCCCCCATTAGGGACCAAAATAAGCATAATTTATCACCTGAAGTTTGCTTTGAAAATTGAAAGCAATGTGTGGGGAATTTGATTCTTTATTATAAAACAAATACAGAAGCCTTAGCAGTGCTCTGTTCTACTGTAAAGCACTTAACCCTTTAACTCCCATGAGTGACCAAGACAGAATTTCTCCTTACAATATCTTAACAGCATCAAGTAGACATTTGATGAGAACAAAGAAAAATATCAATTAATGGATTATAAGTTGATACAATACCAAATTCTCAAAACTAACATAACAAGAACTGAATGGCAGATAGTAAGGAGAATTAATAGTGAGATCTTGGGAGTAAAAGGGTTAAGAAGCGGCTTGAGCACTCAAGCACTTCTTTCATACTCTAGCCGCTTCCTACATGCTTTACAACAACTGTTCCTTCCATAAAATACCCACCAGCCCTCAATCCTTTGGTTCACCGGAGATGACCCATACTTGTGCGCTTTTGCATCTTGTTGAAATGCACCTTGCAGAGCTGCCATGACACCACTTTCTGTGCCACAGTCAGTCCTCAGTTTCACTGGACAGCCTTCTAACCCTGTAACACAGTTTAAATAGAAATTGACAATAATTTCTGGATGATTGTTCGACCTTGTGACTGTTCGCCACATTATTTTCCGACTCCATCCATAATTACAACCACGTATTGGAGATCCTGGGCCACAGAGCTTATTCATGGTTTGTTCCTGGACAACGTCCATATCAAAATATATGGCAATCTTCTCCTTAAAGTTCAAATACTTCAACCTACAACCTGTATTTTTCAATGTTCGTACACACGTCGTAATACCGTGACACTTCGCTAAAAATTCAGTGATAACTTCATACGTATAACCTCTTGAAAACGTATGTGAAAATATGCTTTCTTCTTCTGGATGATCGCTTACTGAACTAGAAGAAGCCAATTTACCTCATTTCCACGATATGAACGGTAAAAAAATGGCGCCTTAATTAGCAGTTGTAGCCAGAACTAGTCCCAGGTTCCGGTCGCCTTCAGAGACAGACTTAGTCACCAGTACTTTGAATTTTTGTCATGTTTCACTTAGATTTGGTGTGTTGAGGCTTGCTTTTATGTGTAAGAAAAATTTCGTTGTGTTCTGGAAAAGATTGTTGTGTTTCAGAAAAGAAATTTAGTTGTGGTAAAAAATAGATAAATGCAGATATTCCAAACTATTATGTTATCGATCAATTTTCATCCAACTGAAATTCCCAACCGTCAGACAACCTGAAAGCAATAATGAAAAGTTAATGTAAACGACAGTAACAATCTTCTAAACCTTACCCATTGTACAGCAGTCCTGTTTCTTTATTATCAAGTCCTCAAGATCTGACACCTTGCTCATTCTTTGTTCGCAAACTTTCTTTCTCTTACCAGAATCAGCACAAATGACGAGATAAACCGAAAAGATGAGTGCACAAAATTTCATAGCTGCCGTTTAACTGTCTTGAGTACCCCCTGGTTTCAGTGAGTCTCGACGATAACTGAAGAATATTGCATATAACTCCATCCTATCAAACCTTGAAACACCTTTGACATTCCGCACAATTTTCCTTACTTGACTGCATATTCCATCCTTATGCTTTGTTCAGAGAATTTCTACCTTCATCAAACCAAGCTTAAAAAGCTATTTTTATCAGTTTGCTGCAACTAACCGACCAATAGAAATTATTCTAGAGAAATATGTTTTTCGTCTTATCACAAGCGTGGGACAAAGAAAAAGTCCTGAGTCTCAATGAGGAATCGAACGTCAGACCTTCGGATTCCGATTATTCTGTTTACAGTAATAGAATTATCCACCTTTTGCTGTGAAAAGTCGAATAACTATCGATATCAACGACACGTCACTCAGTGTAATTTGTAAATTAAATCTATTTAATCACTGTAGCTAATTGAACTGAATGCATCAATGAAAGACTTTTCATATAAAGCGTAGGCAGGGCCACTATGGTGATGACCACCTTCAAGCGAAAACTTAGACATCAGGTTTTTACATGCTTTTGACACTCGACCACAAGCCCCTTCCAGCCTCAAAGAAAAGTGCCAGTTAGAGAAGGGGTCCAATGACATACCCTTCCTACCACTAGAGCTTTCCACACAGAGCCATTTGCAACCCATCCTTGGATATGTTAGTCGCTAGGCTGCATGTGGGGCACTAACCTTGACGTTAAGCCCTCTGCATTTTTATCAGCAAGTCTGGCTTGATTGCGGGTGATGCTCCTAACCCCAGCCATCAGGGTTTTGCAGTCCCTCTAAGCCTACTTCTTTGGACTTTCGACCACCCTCCAGCCAAAGGGTGTTCACCCACAAGCTGAGCTCTGTTAAGGCATGAACCTAATTGTCAATCTTGCAACATATCGGGCACTTTTTTGCAAATCCAATCAGATATATTTTTTGGACATAAAAGAAAAATGAAAACGCTAAGCACCACCTGATTCTTGAAAAATAAAGCAAGATACCCTCATTTTTTGCCAATCTAATGGCCCAATACCCTGGCAAAGGAAATCTTACCATACTATTTTATTTATCTATCCAGCATCTTCCCGTTCAATTCTTGTGCAGGTTGCTGCAAAAAATCACATACAAACAATGAAACTATCAAAAATATAGGATTCAACCAGTTCCCAAAAAAAAACACTCCAAGTAGTCTCTTACAAGCCATTAAACCACTCGTACAAGTATAGACATGATAACAATTACATATTATACACAATTTTAAAAATAATGAAGTGTAGAAGATAATTCTCATATAATAACTATGGCTTTTATTTATAAAGTGACCTGAAATAAATATTTGAGTTTCATACTTTTAGACTGTCACGTTGCTTTACAGTATTGTACAGTCAATTTTCAGCCCTAGAGGATCGAAGATAGTAATACACTGCTTGGATTCAGAGATATTCCCGCAGTGTTTTAAAAGATTTTAAACTTTATGTGGGAATACCACCCATCAGCAACCGTTTTCTCTCGATCAGCCGTCATCGTGGAAATTAACTTATTGTGCTTTTAGTAAAAACTTTTTAGCAAAGCTGAGCGAGTCAAAATGATACTTCAAAGGAAGCCTCATCATCCTTCTTCTTCACTTTGGTATTCCTTTATAGAAGGATACTCATTGTAGTGCCTTTCAGAAGCAAAGTAATTGGGGAAGAGTTAAAACAAGCCTCCTTACTCGCTTAGAAATGTACATATTATACTATCTCGAATGGGAAGCTTTTCCGCACGAATCTTTGCCCAACTGAATTCGAAAATGTTATTGGAATTGGTCTTCTTACTTCTTTTGAAGAAATGACATAATCACATTCTCTGTTACGAGTCAGTTCCCTGAGAAATATTTTCGACTTTAAGAGTTATGCAAAATGTTTTCTGAATACTTCTAGTTTAAAAATATCAATTATACTATTTTGCACTGATTCTGTTAGAAATTTATCATACTTTTTGTTCCCTAAAGTTTTAACATTATTATTCTCAGTTATCCATTTTCAAAAGTACTTTTTTCCCTAACCCCTCCTTCATAGGATCAGCTTGCGTAACAAGACTGGTGGACTTGCATGATATGGAACATGATTTGGTTCTCGGTTTATTTGCCGAATGTCTATTTACCAACATTGCTAGGAAAGCTGCATTGAGAGCATAGATAGAAATATGTTTTTTAAAAAGTTGTCAGTAAAGTTAATGATCACACCATATTGCACCTGTCAAACAGTGTGAGTAGAACGCATTCAAAAACTGCTTCGATTTAAATGACCTTCGTAGCATTTTGCTAAACCGTTATGTAGGGGATGATTCCTACATTTGCTTCATCGAGAGTTTCTCCATTGCCGAGTAACAAATCTTAATAGGAGCGTCAAATTCAGATAAAGAAGACCAATGCATGCATAGTCGATTTTACTCTACCACTCTGAGTGGTGAAGGAAGGCAAGAAGGACATGGCATGTATGAAGGTGCTCTACTTCTCTCTCTCGTTATTTTCGTCTATAAAGATATCATTAGTCGACAGTAACGACACCTGTCGGCCTAGTCCAATCTCCAAAGAAGTGCCTGTATGAGAAGACCCTAAAATGTTGTGAAGGAATGAAATAAATCAGAATTCTTCTCCAGGAATGCATATCATATCGCTGTTATTTACCATAAAGGTAGAGCCAAATTATTGAGCATAGTTCTTTACATGCCAGTTATTTTCATGATAGGAAAATAGCTGTGATTCAACATGATGTCAAAGATACACATATCGAATTTACGACCAACTTCTGTCGTCATTTTAATGATTAAATTCCACTGCATCTTGTAATCAAAAATTACATCCATTCCAATTGATATCAAACTTACTTTATGTCGGTATACAAGGCGAAGGGTTAATTCTCTCTGATTCATGGTATTGTATTAGAAAAAAAAGCTTGAAAAAATTGTATCGGACTATGTTTAGCTAGATTACGTAGGACTTCAATCACTTTGGCCAGATGACTTCTTGATCGAGTTCAACTAGATCTGGAGTTGGGAACACCCACAGCACCCGAATAATGTCGTCACATCTTAATGTAAAAATCTAATCTGCATGAGCAAGGTACATCTTTGTTTTTTTCTTAATTCAGCATCAATTTGACTCAGCTAGTATCTAACGCATTTACATTGATTAAGCTACATCATTCTGACTGGCTTTTCCACTTCATGGCTATTGTGGATCGTTCTCCATTCAATTTTGAACTTTGTATTTATGCTCCATAAGCTTCGTTCTCAACGAGAAATCGTTTGCTGTGGCCTCCATCTGGAAAAATTGTTATTACCACTCTGGGCACAAAACCAATGGGACAAAAACGATTACTGCATTTTGAGGTCGCGCATACGACCCTCACACAACAGGTTTCATGATGTTTGATTCCCCATCGTCGACGTCGAACTGGATAGGTTCCCACGGCAAAATCAAGGGGGCAGTGATAAATCAACCTTTTTGATTTTCTTGATCGATCTTGAACTTTTCCTTTCAGAATGCCTGCTTGGAGCTTAGCCTTGAATGTATCAAAGACCAACGGTAAAACATTTTTAGAATAAAATAAGGAAATGTCATCATCATCTGTACGGTCGAAATGCTTGTCGTAAATGTGCTCCTCATTTATTTTCAGTCGATCGAAACTCTTCATGCACGAGTCACATTGGGAGGGATTCATGGCGAAAGTAAGAAAAGCCTGGTTGCTAAGCCTGTGAGCAGGGTGAAGCCAAGGGTGACCAAGTGATGATACAAACCCTGCTGCTTTTCAAATATAAATTACTTGGTTATCATGCTAAGTAGGTACCGGTCTCTTTCACAACATGGTCAAATTCAGCCTCACTCCAAATCAAAGGCTTGGCAACTAAGTACACAACTTCGATTAAGTCCCATTCCTCATGGGGACTCAGAATTTTTTCTTTGTCCCACGTTCGTGACAAGACGAAAAACATCTTTCTTAATTCTTTACCGAGCTCAAAACTTACCATCTCTATTATTTCTGTCTACAGACAATAAGCTATCGACATTCCTGATCCTAGCAGTATGCAGGACGCGTGTCATATGAATTTTCGTAATAGACCTTGCTCACTGTAGAGTCTCTGTGGCTCAGTGGTAGAGTATCGGAGCGCGGAATCCGAAGATCTGAGGTTCGATTCCTCATGGGGACTGATAATTTTCTCTTTGTCCCACGCTCGTGAAAAGACGAAAAACATCTTTCTTAAGTAAACAACTGTAAAATAGCCTTTTAAATTTCTGGTTTGGCGTGGAGATCTGCTAATCGCACAATGCATTCTGATTTTGTGCCGTAGGCCAATGTATCGCTAAAATAAGTATTGACGATATTTATGGACGCATTTACTAAAACAAGCTTGCCTACGATGTCCTTTGAGCGAACTTTGAGGCATATCTGGTCGAGTGGTAGTGCCCTTTGAAACCGTTAGCGCGATGGCGATCAACTGACTTTCGAGATTTCGCTCGTGTGTGTCTTAATGAACTGGAGAAGCAGGCGAACTCATGGATCAGAGTAGGAGACACTGTCCATGTAAGATCAGATATATATTCCTTAGGAACTCAGTGAGTCCCAAGCGAAACTTTTCTTTCTGTAGCTGAAAACACTCAGAGTAAATATCAGTATTAAGTAAGGAAAGGGAGAGTATGTTTTGGCATTGTTTATATTTTTGCTTTGGAAGGACGAGTCTTAAGGAAGTAGTTCAGTTTCCCATTAGGTTTAAACTAAAACACTTTATCTAAACTTGCGTTTCCAAGGTCATGCGTACTGATAGTGCGTAAAATTTCTATTCGACTTTGTAGACGAACACAAATGCTTCTCCTTCTCTTAATTCTCTGTGTGCGTCTTTAGTGAGTGCTTGAAGAGGATATTTAAACACGGACAATGATGACGAACAACGCATCATTCTAATTTTTGGGATAAGTTACTAATACCGTAGTTTTATTCTAGAATATAACGACCCGGATGAGAAATTTGACCTAAGTAATGGTGAATTATTCTCATATTCTATCTCCTGATTGCCGATCCAAAGGATGAAGCGAATTCGCATCTGATTATTTCTATTTCGAGTTAAAATACCTTTGGAGAGTATTACAAGCCCATATTAAAAAAGTCACTTTTTGTAATCGTTGGCATGGTTTTAAACAAGATATGACAGAAAACTGACTTATTTTTTAAGTTTCTTAGTAAAGCAAGTAAAGGCCTTTACACAGTTTTACTGATCATTTCTAGCGAGGCGAGGAAAATTTTTTTCTGAACTCGCGGAGAGAGAAACACTCTCACTATGCAAGGTAATGATTAATTAGAGCTTTTCCTTGTCGGTCTTGAGATCTAAGAGATTCTTTATTAGACAGTGTTAGTTTTATGTTATAAAGAAAATATTCCAAAAACAATCAAATAAAATTTTTTTTGACGTGGCACCAGGATTTTCAATGTAAAGGTAAGTGCTGGTGTAGGCTAGAAGTGGATGCGGAAGACGACCTGGTGACGGTGAAAGTCACAACAATTAAGCTTGTGTTTCTCGGAAAACTGTTGGTCGCCTCAGCAAGGGGCAGGGACCTTACAATCGTTTGTTCGTAATAGCGACTAAACGTTTTCTTCCCCGACATTTTTAAAAACAAATTTCAAAGAAATTTTCGAAGTCAATCAGCGCTTGACATGCACCACATAAATGTTTCCTATTCCTATAACAATTTCAACTTCTACATTTCCACTAAAAAATTTAAACCTCTACACTATGATTTGCTGAGAGAAATCCAGTTTGCATGTAACACAATGCAGAAGAAATGAAGGTAATACAGATTAAACAATAGTTGATTTTGTGTATAAACAAAATTGGAAAATTCGTCCACTAAACACCAAACTAATTATTGGATTAGCTTCACATTTCTAAAAAAAAGTTTTAATACTAAGTTAGGAAGTTTGAGAGAAACACTCAATGTGAATTCTGCGAAAATTTCTGACCGCTGAGCGTGTGGTCCATTAAAGACCGTGCCTGGTTAATTTGCATTTTATTTGCAGAATCTTGATTATGCAAATCTGTCTCCCAAGCCATCCTTTAATTAAAAATTAGAGAAGTCTTGACTGTGCTTTGTTCTGCTGTAAAGCACGCAGGAAACGGTTAGAGCAGGAAAGAAGTGTAGGAAGAAACACGAGACGCAGTGCTTTACAACAGAACAGAGCACAGCCACGGATTCTCTATTTGTCTTAAAATACAGAATCCGTTCAATTCCCCAGGCATTACTTTCAATTTTCAAAACAAATTTTATTTTCAAAGCGAACAACAGTGTCATAAGCATGCTCTATACTCTCATAAAGCACGCTACGATAAGCCAATCAGAAAACTTGTTAGCATGGTTCAAATAATTTAATTGGTTAAACAAGACTAGAGCTGTCAAAAATGTAAAACCATCAAAGTTCACAATTTGCAAAAGTTTACAAACTGAAATTGTTCGGCGCGACAGGTCGACTTTAACACTTTTGCCTGAAGTTTTTTATTCTCTAATTCAGAATTTAAAAGTGAAATATTCCCTAAATTCCGGACGAATTAAAGCTCCTAACAACTCGCGAGTTTTTTTCACATGGCAAGTAGATAACAAACTGCTGAGGGCCTTGTTATATGTAAAAACGACAGCCGAATTCACAGGAACATTAAGATTTCTCGGGATGACAGCGCCGTAAAACTCGGCTTCAGTGACTGATGTGGCCTTCCTCTCAACGCATCGGAAAGAATATCAGAGTAAGCTTTTAGTTGTTCACCCGAAGAGAGGCTATTGTAATTTCTGAGACTTTCTTCACTGCGCTGACCGGAGATCGCCATGATGATGTACCCGCAATGGACCTCAGCATGATCGCAGTCGCTCTGACACCGTCATATAATTAGTAAGAATTTTAACACTTATGCCAGTTTGGCTATATTTTTCATTATTACTGCTTTGTTCTGTTTTGTTTTTGAACACGAAACTATACGAGTGTGAGCTGTGTTTGATTTTTATTACCGTATGCAAGCTGGCAATATAACTAAGGGTGAAAATCTTCAAAACTCGGACTGTCCATTTCGTTTTTTCTTTGAGGATTTTCGTCTTTGCTCACTCTGCTCAAAGTATTTTTTGGTTCTTCTGTTACTACTTGTCGGCTCGCTTGTTCCGAAAATTCACTTTCAATTAACGAAAAAAAGCTAGAGAGAAGGCCCGGAAAAGGTGGGACATAGCACAATTTGGTAGATGGCGTGACAGCTTTAGCTCAGCTCTCTATGCTTTGTACCCTGATAGGGCACGCTCTTTCAACAAATGACAGCGTTATATCCAGACTTAACAGTATTATAAAAATAAGTAATGAGACAAGATAAGAGCTAGAGGACTTGCCCGCTCTTGTAATTATTTGTCTACTTTGGAATATTCACAAGTTTTTGTAAATTATTTTTTCACAGATTTCCTCGGTCTTTATGTAATTCGAACTGCACTAGCTACACTGCTCACAAAAGAAGAAAAAACTACGACATATGAGAAATTACGTTAAGCTTGATTTCATGTTTCCTCAACACTAATTTTTGTTGAAGCAGGCTACTTTGACATACCTGAATTGAAACCGAAACTTCATCAGTTAATGCAGTCTTCGCTCAGATCATCGTGAAACCTTAACGACAGACGAAGAAAAGCTGGCATTGACAACTTCACTGCTTTTGAAACCCTAAAATAAGAAGAAAATCAATTGAAATATTTTGCAAAGTATTTAAATTGACCAACTTTGATTTAAAACATTACAGAATTCCATACAACTGATTTGACACAAACTCACTTGACGGAAGAGTAAGGTTTGAAAAGAAACTTGTTATAGAGATTCAGTCCTGTTTGGACAATTCTTTCCCCTAGTTTCAATTTATTTTTTTTTATTTTTTTCGAGTTTTGTCCGAACATATCGAAAAATCCGTTCAAGGGTGTAATAGTTTATGACAGAGTAAAGTCGTAAAACCCGCTATGTACTTATGAGTTCGTCACTTGAGAAGGACAGTTAAGAACAGTTGTGAACATTTATTGCAAGACATCGTCACCGTCGAATTTCCCCAGTGATTCCCAATCAACCGATGTTGCAAAGGGTAATGATTTTCGTCGGGTGGTGGTGACTGTAAAGTCACAAAAATCAGCAAAATATATTTTATTTGTAATATTATCGTGATCTCTTTGGGCACGCGCGAGTGATTTACATTCAAATGAATAGTCTAGGGAGTTGGCGGGGCCAGACCACAAAGTGACCGTGTACGAAAACGCCAACTCTCTATACTACTTTCCATATTATGGAAATTTTTAAAGAAATCATTTGATGGAATCATTTTATAATATCAAAGCGTTCAAATACTATAGGAGACTAATGCTGTGATCTCACATCATTTTTCCATTGCGTGACATTCCCAGAAAACAGGGAAGTAATACCACGGGGGCTTTCCCGAGGAAACAAGTCATCAGACTTAAGAAAATATACGAGATTTTTTAAAAACATGTCTCGATAGTTCTTCTGTCATCTTCAGTTCTGATTTATACAAATTTAAAGTGTGTAACAAAATGCTCATTGGACAAAACAAACAACAGAAACAAAACAATGTATGCAATTACAAGGAAAGTTCTATATTAAAAGGATAAAGATGATGATTAAGTGTAGGTTGCTCCCATTAAATGTGAATAGCTTCTTTCATTTTAAGTTGGAGAGTTGTGGAAGCGTGATCGAAGATGCTAAAACACTCATCAGAACATAAAGTGCGACATTGTTGAGAAATTTGCAAATGTCTTAAACTGTGAGATGTCCTATCACTAACCAAGTGCTCACGCAAGCGCGTAAAAAAATGCCGAGAGGTTTCGCCGACATAGCAAGCATTACAGCCCGCACATAAAAACTTGTAAACTTCACACGTACGACGTCCACGCGGGATAGGGTTTTTCACACCAAACATATTACTGTTTTAAAAGATGAAAAAACCAACTTAATATCTGTTATTACAACAACGCTTAGCACAGTGGCGAACCCTTTTCTGCGTGACAACAGAAAAAGGTCCAACGTAATGTAGTTTGAAATAAAAGGTCGGCGTAGTTTTCGAAACGGAAACCGGGGGATTGCACCCATTACAGGTCAGCATGAGGTACCGATTAAAAGCTGATTTTTAAAGAAAGATTACCAGTAAAGTTTGACGGTAAAGTCTGTCAGAGAAGTTTGTCTTTAGATTGAAGATGCCGAAACTCATCTAAATCTCTTCATCACTGGAGAGTTTGGAAGATTAGACGATGTGGTGGTTCCAAAGACACATGAAATGGTCGGAGGCCATTATTTTTCCACAGCTTTGGTGAAGCATTATTTTTTTTCTTATTTCAGTTTTGTATTTTGTAACGTCCATAAGCGTAAGATGTTATAGTATCTTCATGAATATCGCTTATCATCAAAGCAGCTGAGTGACAATTTATTTAGTTCATAATTTCCAAGTTGGTAATTGTTGCTCGTAATAGTTTTCATTTTATGATACATTCGTTTGTTATTGAATAATACTTTTTAAAGTCTTTATGACGATCTTTTAAATTTCTTTTGCTGTTCTATCACTTTTCTCATTATCTGTTTTACAAGAGTACATTTTTTATCTAAAGCCGTCGAAATGAGTAATTGCTATACTAGAAGTCTCGTCTTTTAACTTGCCTATAACTTTGTTATTTTTCTTATCAAAATATGGAGAATTTTCAGGATAGTCGCTATTGTCAAATTTATTGTCGTCATTCCAAAAATCTTGATAAATATCTTCAGTTTCAATTTTATACGTCAACGAGTCTGTGTCTGTGAATAATAATTTTGCTTTATCATCAAACTTCTTTTTAACATAATTATAACGAGAATCGTACATTAACGTCTTGGAAAGATCAAGAATACATATCCCCACATATGCCAGCGTTTTTAGAGTGACTGATGCTTTGATCTCATGAACAGCTGCTAGATTCTCATTAAAAATTTTGATGACACGTAAGTTAGCTTCGACTTCGACTATTGACTACGCTTTCATTGAAAGTTAGCTTTGCTGACGCACTAAAATAACATTAACAACTTACATATACCAAAACATAATGGGGAAGGAATCTGAAATAACTTATAATTATTTCGCTTGAACGAGATGTAGAAGACGAGCATTTCTCGCCATAAGAAAACTCGCTGAGGCGATATATCGCAATGACTCATTCCTGATTCAGCGATAATTCGCTGGAACGATATTTCACTGAAGCGATATACCGTGATGATGTTTGGCACGCTCTACGATATATCGTTATTGCGATATATCGCCGGAACGTTGTATCGTTGGGACGATTTATCGTCGGAACGAGATATCGCAGGAAAGCTCCGATATCTCGTCGATTTATCGTTCTTAAGGTGTCAAGAAAATGAACGATATATCGCCGATATATCGGCGATATATCGGAAGAACAAAGCGCGATAAACGACGATAATCGTTTGCATTACTTTTGCACAGTACTTTAATATACTGTAGTGTATATTTTAATAATCTTTTTGGAAAATACTCTTTGTGTGACATTTATATTAATGTTGTTCTTTTTTTCAGTTTTGCTGTACTGTTTTACAGATACTGGAAATACGAATATTTGCGAATAATTTCCACGGTTTTACCAAATAAGCTGTTATTCATAAGCTTGAAGAAGTCTTTTTCAAATTAATTTTTAGCATTAGTTCTCTTGTTTGTATTTAAATCTATACACTGTTTTAGCCACGCTGACTGATTGAATTTTATCACTTGGTGAATCTTTTTTAATTTTAATCCTAAATCAAGATATAGCTGTAAGTTTCTGGGATCAATATCTGTATCTGGGCCGATGGCGCCATGTAACAGAGCCATTTAATTTTACAATAAAACAGCTTATGTAAAATAGTATCAGTAAACAACCTTTATGTTATTAAGGTTAATTAAATAGCCTTATGAAATAAATGTTTTAAATGTACTTTATTATCTGAGAAACACCTTCAGAAGCCTATCCAGCTAAAGCAGAAAGGCCAAGTGTTTTACCTATAGTCGGAGCTAATGTTCCTCCAAGTGATCGAGTTTTTGTCGACAGTGATGCCCTAACTTGTCTTCTTACGTTTTGTTTTTGCGAGTGGAATATCGATACCTTTATTCAAATTGTAGTTCTTTTTCTGTCTATTGACAATATTTTTTGGCGCATGCAATGTAAACAACCCTTATGTTATTAAGGTTAAATAAATGGCCTTATGTAATAAATGTTTTAAATGTACGACTTTGAACTTTTCGAAAAGCGCGAGTGCTAATGTTCGTAAAATGCGACTGTTGAATGTTCGTAAAATGCGACCGTTAAATGGTCGTAAAATGTGACCGTTAAGTGTTGGTAAAATGCGAATTTAGATGCTCGTCAATAAATATTTGTATACTATTTTATTTGCCGGATGGTAAACCCTTCATTTTGTATTCTATTTCCAAAACTCTTTTGTACTATCTGAGAAGCACCTACAGAAGCCAATCCAGCTGAAGCAAAAAGGCCAAGCGGGTTACCAATGTTCTTCCAAGTGATCAAATCGTTGTCAACAGTGATCCCTTAACTCGCCTTCTTATGTTTGTTTTTGCGAGTCGAACATCAATACCTTTAGTCAAATTGTGGTTCTTTTTCTGTCTATTGACAATATTTTTTGGCGCATGCAATGTGTCAGTCCCAGTCAATGCGTAACTATTCAGTCTCGAAACAATCGTTTTTCTTTTTCGATAAGCACCACTGAATAAGATTCTTTTTTGGGTTTTCGGATAGTTCTACGTTGATTTCATAAAGTTGAGTCATAACTCATGTATATTATATTACACAAATTTTGATGTTTGAATAACATATTGAATTGAAACATCGGAAGATTATGAGCCACTTTTTTTGTCTTACACAATGACCAACTCATTTCCAGTTTTATCCATTTTAACTATTTCTTCGTATAGTACAACTGCGTCAACTGTAAAATTCTGAATCGCGTTTGCTGATAGTTTGAATCTGAAAATCAGCTGTTTGGGATCTCTTAAAAAACGATGAGATAAACCAGTTATACAATAAATCTTTTTTAAGGAGTGATTCTTGGAATCCATAGATTAAATCTACTGACTACTACTCTTCCAGCATCTGTACCTTAAGCCACTCGAATCAATTCATCATCATCCTGTAATTCAACGTGAATTTGAAGTCGCACAGGGGGCAGCATCTTGTCTCCAACTATTTTACGACTTCAACACGGAAAGTGCGTAATTTATTAGAATTCCGGTTTTCATTCACACTTGCGAAATGAGGTGCTAGAACTATCCAGGGACACTGGACACCACTTAGTATCCTAGCGACTGACTGTAGATTCATCAAAACAAGTTGACCAGCTTTATCGATCGCAAACCTGTTTTGATCGCATGAGCTAAATGCACGGTTGACTAAAAACGTGATGGCGATTCCTCAAATTGTGGGCTTCAAAGCTGAAGCAGTCGATGAAGAAGGAGTTTGGTGTGCGTGCACTGTTGAAGAAGTAGACAATGATTACGTGATCGTAACCTGTGAGATGATTCCCGAAACATCTTTGCTACCACCTACGCCGTCATTATTCGCAGCCTGTGTATTTAACTGTATTTATTTAATTTTATTCTATATGTAATGAAAATATCAAATTTCGACATAAAAGATGATGCTATCACAAATTGTGAACAACTGTATTACTTTATGCCAGATATATGTTTCAGAATGCTTATGTATGTTCCCAGTAGAGCTGGTAGACGAACCTACTTCTCTTTATGACCTATCAATTGTTATATTATGATAAAATATATATTTATGCAAAAAATATCGAACAATCAACATACCCAGACCTTACTAAAACATTTAAACCAATAAGTGATGAAATTGGTTACGACGTCTTTGAATCAAGATTGAATCAAGATTGACCCGGTCAATCAAACAGACGCTTCAAACAAAAAATAAGTTGACACTATTGCAAATAGTATTCTCGATGGCTCTGAAGCCTTTCTAAATGACATCAATCTTAACAGCAATAGAATGAAAAATGTGCACACACCGGTGAGTAGTTGCGACGCAGTCAATAAATTATTTTGTGAAACAAGATATCGTAAAAAGACAGATGATTACAAATTCTTAAAAATATAAAATGATGATCGATGAGATGCAAAAGGCGAAACGATAACAGACCTTAAAAGAGCACAATACGATGATGATGCTATAAACCTCAGCCAGTTGATCGACTTAACAAACAACAAGTCGATATAAGGAAAATTCAATACCCCAGACAAAGAGTAAGAGTAAAAATGCAATTTTGAACGCCACTGAGGCTCTGCATCCACTACGCAATGAAGTCGGTAATTTCTTTTTGTTTGAAGATGAAGTGAAAACAGCTCTCACTTCAATTTTCGAAAAACACTGCGTAAGCCAAAGCTCTTTGAAACGAGCTAAGATGTCACGAATTCCAGCGTCAGCAGTCCTCGAAGGAGAAGTAAAGATGTGGCCAAAGATGCTCCATAGGCGCCTCAGTCCAAGAATGAAGGCCCGAAGCGCTTGGACCGTAGAGTTCAAACGGGCGATGTCCTCGGAAATCTTTTCCTTAATTTTTCAATGTGTAAAAAAGGCCCGTTCTTATGGTTTTTCGTACAAAGAAGAAAAACACACAGATGTTATCTACTATAACCGAGAGACCAGACTTATTCGAGATTTTGCCAAGTTATCCGAGCTAAGCAGCGACTCAGTCCGAGAATTCCTAATGAAGAAGAGTAAAAGAACAAGTAAAGGAACTTTAAAAGTTTCCATAACTTCTGAAAACGCCTTTCACCATCATATTTATAAAGAGGACACAGCAAGTAGTGGTGAAAGCCCACTACAAATTCACTAATGCATTTGGCTACACCTTTTCGTGAGCATATAAGTAATGAGAACTCGACTGAATGGAGTATATTTCAGGCTGTTTGTAATTATAAGTTGTTCTAACATTGTGCACTCGGCTGATTTGAAGTTCTTGCCTTGCCTTAATTGTACTCCACTCTGAATCCTATTAAAATACAATACACATGCTTTATCAATATTGGAAACAATGTTGGAATGCCATTCAGTTAGATTCGTTTTGTTGGGACAAATTTTAATCAAAACCACAAAACAGAGGGGTGATCAAAGTGTAATTTATTCTAACACTATCTTAAAGGTTCTACCTGCTGCTAATACAATTTATCATAATATAATCTCAATTCAACAGTGGTTTTGAGTCAGACTATGTACAGATTTAGCATTAATTACAAAAGCTGTGGAGCAATCTTTCCATCCTTAACACTTTGCTCAACAAGGTTTATGATTGGGTCTCCACAGAAACAGCACTTAGCATCCTCAGGACATGCTTTTAACAGACCGCAATAGCAATAAGATGGATCACTGAATACCCTCTCTGGGATGTAAGCTACAATTTTGCATGCAGCTTCTGGCTGCTGAAAACCTTGCTCAGGCAGCCAAATCAGCATCACATATTCATGTCTAAATATTTCAACCCATCTGTTTTGATATGTTGTATTTCCACTTAATTTCTTCAGAAAAATATGCTTTGCTTCTCGCCCTTCCATAGTTACCATTCCCAACCCCTGCCCATACTTTTCAAGCATTTGACGGCAATGAGTGGGAACAATGTGACCCAATGTTCAGACAGTAGGATTTACAGAACTTGGCAAAAACAATGAATTTACTTTAAAATACTCAAAGCAAGCAATAGAAAGCTGATCAATCTGGTCTAATGTTATCTCAAATCTATTAAAGAGAGAAACACAGTCTCTCAGCCTCACACTTAAGTAAGCTAAAGTAAGAACTGTTTGACGTTCTTTCCTGGAGTCACTTTCACAGCTTAGCCACTTGATTAATCTCATGACTTTATGACTAAAACAACGGGAATCTTTTCTAGTAAATCTATAATGGAAATCAGCTCCAGACCCTTGAGATTCATGGAACCATTGTTTTGTCTTGTTTGCAAGCCGCCTGGTCTTTACTTCTGTTTGTAAAGCTGTAATTACTTGTGCCAAGGGGCTATCAAGTGGAACATGGAAAACTTTTTACAATCAGCTGGCAGCTTGGATGAACAGTTCCAATATCGATTTTTTTAACTGTTCCACAAGGTTACTATAAGTGAGAAGCTTTCTTTCCACAATCTATCCACATCTTCCTAAAGCCTGAAAATATATGGATTTTGACATTCGCAGCCTGTGCCAGGCATTGAGATTCCACTTATTGAAAAACTTGACATTCTTAAAACTCTTACTACTGGTATGTATGTAGATAGAGTCTCAAACAAAAAATGACAATAAAAGAGAGAGTCTTTGTTCTGGAATGAGTTGAAATGTCTATACCCACTTATATCAGGCATTGATATTTTGATGTTCATAGTTTAGAGACACTGTCATTTATGACAGTCTTCTGACTGACCAGATGAACATAGGCACACACTCAGGTTTCTTGCCTAGGCACTGGCATAGAAGCCTGGCACTGGCTGTCATTCTGGTACTGGCTCTGTGTTAAGTGGCCAGTCCACCAAAATTTAACTTGCAAAAATATTTTTCTTTCCACAATCTATCCACATCTTCCTGAAGCCTGGCGATATATGGATTTTGACATTCGCAGGCTGTGCCAGGCATTGAGATTCCACTTACTGAAAAACTTGCCATTCTTAAAACTCTTACTACTGGTATGTATGTAGATAGAGTCTCAAACAAAAAATGACAATAAAAGAGAGAGAGAGAGAGTCTTCGTTCTTGAATGAGTTGAAATGTCTACACCGACTTATATCTTGCATTTGATATTTTAATGTTTGCAATTTAGAGACACTGTCATTTATGACAGTCTTCTGACTGACCAGATGAACACAGGCACACACTCAGGTTTCTTGCCCAGGCACTGGCATAGAAGCCTGGCACTGGCTGTAATTCTGGTACTGGCTCTTTGTTAAGTGGCTAGTCCACCAAAATTTAACTTGTAGAAATAATTTTTCTTCTCTCAAAGTTGAATATTTTTCATTAATGTTTTTATCAAAAATTGGCACAAAAATTTCATCCATCTACAAGTTAATGAAAACCTACCGTCAGAAGTTGTGCACAGCGGTTTTTTGCTGCACACTTACCAGTACTGTAATTTTGTTATAGTTTTGATTAAACGTGTAAT
>NC_089322.1:2262500-2295000 GCF_036669915.1 Pocillopora verrucosa | reverse complement strand
CTTAAGAAAATTTCGGAGGACATCCTTGTTTATAAAAAGTGCCATATAAAGTGCCACAATATCTTTACTGTATTGAGACTAGGAAAGCATCTTGACTAACTGCATTATATCTAGGATGACTTAATGTGACCTCTTCTAGAAACAAAACTGACTCAAACGAAGCACTGTGAAACAAACAGGGGTGGGCAAAATTAGAAAGAATATCAACAATTTTAAAAACAATGCCCCCATAAGAAACCACTCATTATTTACCTCCTAGGGGATGGGGGTGTCTGAGGATTTTGAGGGGAATTGCACAGTTTTCAGTGGTTACAGAAAGGGGTTCAGAGTATAACATAGTAGAATGGGAAAACTCCAGAAAATTGACTGCCATTGAGGGGGGGGGGGTGATTGCAATATTACAGAACCCTTGAGGGGGAGGGGGGAAGAGAATCAAGCAAATTTTATTGGACACAACCAAAACCATCCCATCCCCCTTCCCTAGCGATAAAGAAAAAATTCCCTATTAGTAAGTGGCGTTTCGAAGCCCTCGAAGTGTTTTCATTACCTGTTCGCCATCGATCTCCATAACCAGGGTCCATCCTCCACCACCGCATTCTCCAAACTCTTTCCCATTCATGGAACAATACGCAAACAGATCCTTATTGCCTAACGTCAGGGTATAGGCCTTGCTTGGGCTGCCACTGAGAAGAGAGAGCAAGTGTGTCATGTCCGTTGACTCCTGTGCAGTAGTTAATTGGAATGTCACGCAGCGCATGAAAATGAGCGGCACTGCGTGACATCTCAGCTCAAAGAACGGCTGCGTAAAAGTTTTGGCTTAGCCCTATTACAGTGTATGAAATACTACAGACAAACAAAATCAAGATCAATAGAATGGAGATGTCTTAGATTGTTCAACAGTTGAAAGGTTGCTACATGGATGTTAAGGTATTCAAACTGTGTACTTGATGTAGGCAGCCAAACAGGAGCTCAGATCCACGCTATCAGAGAATTAACAAAACCAAGAAACCCAGTTGAGTTCATATTCCCTTGAATCACTCACTACCATTCCTAGTATTGGTCAGCAAAAGAACAAAACTTCGTAACTATACATAAAAACGAACTCCCTGGGATTCCAATATCATATTATTTTTCTCAAGGGCAAACAATTTGAAAATGTAAATTTACTCGAAAAAAGGAGAGAGGTAGACAATTCTCAAAGTTTGATAGCTGCCGTCTAACTGTCTTGAGTACCCCCTGATTGAGTCTCGACGATACCTGAGGAGTTATTGTAAACCCCACTCTATCCCTTGAAACGCCTTTTATATTCCTTACAATTTTTTTTACTTGAACGCATACTCCATCCTTACACTTTGTTGATAGAATTTCTACCTTCATCAGACCAATCTTAATGGGCTGTTTTTATCAATTTGCTGCAACCAACTGACAAAGAGCAATTATTCTGTTCACTGTAATAGAAATATTCACTTTTACTGGCAAACGTCGAATGACCATCGATATCAACGGCACGTCAGTCAGTGTAATTTGTCAAATCTTTCGATAATTTTCTGTTTAAATCATTGTAGCCAAATGGGTAATGCATCAATGAAACAACTTCCATTTGACGCGTAAGCAGGGCCGCTATGGCGATACACACCTTCAAACAAAACCATCAAGTTTTTGCAATTTCAATAGAGTCCTCTCGCCCAAAAAGGCATGATTTTGACACTCAGCCACCCTCCAGCCATGGAGTGTTAGTGTAGTGGCTGAGGTGACAGGGTGCAAGCCTGACTACCAAGCCTGTAGGCTGTCAAACAAGATGAAGAAGACAGGCCCCTTCCAGGCTCAGAAAAAAATGGCAGTCAGATATAGGTTCCAATAACCTACCCCTCCCACTCCCAGAGCCTTCCACAAAGAGCCATTTGCAACCCATCCTTGGATAGGTTGGGTACTACCTTTGACGTTAAGCCCCCTGCATTTTCATCGACTAGTCTGGCTTGAAGGTGGGTGATGTTCCTAACCCTAGACTTTAGACTTTCAACCACCCTCCAACTACAGGGTATTCACCCAACACCTGAGTTCTATCAAGGCATAAACCTGACTATCAGTCTTTTTGCAAATTCGATCAGATATATTTTTTGGACATGAAAGGAAAATTAAAACGGCAAGCATTACATGATTCTTGAAAATGAAACAAGACTCCTTCAATTTTTGCCAATCTAAAGGCCCCCAAACACACTAGCAAAGCAAAACCTTACCATAATATTTAATTCCTCTGTGTAACATCTTCCCGCTCAAGTCTCGTGCTGGTTGCTGCGAAAAACCACATACAAACAATCAAACTACATCAAAAATATAGCATTCAACTATTTCCAACAAAGACAACACTACAAGAGGTCTTTTAAAAGCCACTAAATCACTCATACAAGAATAGACATGATTAAAGTTTTATATTATACACAATCTTAAAAATAATGAAATGTAGGAGATAATTCTCAAAACAATAACGAACAATGGCTTTTATTTATTACAGGGACCCGAGATAAATCTTTGAGTTTAAGCCTTTTTGACTGTCATGCACGTTGCTTCTGACAGAGCCAATCCAGAATTTTCGTGGAATTTATTTCAATTTTCAGCTCTGGGAGATCGAGGATAGTAATACGCAGAAATAGCCCCACGGTGTTTGGAAAGATTTGAAACTTTATGTGGGACTACCACCCATCAGCAATCGTTTCCTCTTGATCAGTCGTCACTGCGAAAATTAACGGATTTTGCTTTCAGTAAACTTTTAAGCTAAGGCTTTGAAACCTAGTTTTTTAGACTTCACAGGAAGCCTCGTCACCTTTGTTCTTCACTTGGGTATCCTTCAAAGAAGGATACTAATTGCAGTGGCTTTCAGAAGTAAAGCAATTGGGAGAGAGTTAAAATAAGCTTCCTCACTCGCTTAGAAATGTCATTTTTTTACACATAACTTTAGTATACTGTCTTGAATGGGAGGTTTTTCCGAACGAATCTTTGCCCAACCGAATTTTGAAAATGTTACTGGAGTTGGTCTACATGCTTAATTTTAAGAAATGACATTATCGTATTCTCTGTTACAAGTCAGTTCCCTGAGAAATATTCTCGACTGACCGAGTTTTGTAAAATGTCTTCGGAATGCGTCCAGATTAAATATATCAGTTATACCACGGTGCTCTGATTCAGTTAGAAATAGACCTGCAGAACATTATTTTGTTCTTTATTTCCAAAATGCCTACTCTCCAACATTGCTAGGAAAGCTTAATTAGGAACATAGGAGAGATAGAAATATATTTTTGAGAATCGATCAGTAAAGTTAATGATAGTGTCTTGAATGGGAGGTTTTTCCGTACGAATCTTTGCCCAACCGAATTTTGAAAATGTTATTGGAATTGGTCTACATGCTTCATTTGAAGAAATGAAATTATCGTATTCTCTGTTACAAGTCAGTTCTCTGAGAAATATTGTCGACTGAACAAGTTACGCAAAATGTCTGTGGAATACGTCGAGATTAAATATATCAGTTATACTACGATACTCTGACTCAGTTAGAAATTTATCATAGTGTTGTTCCCGAAATTTTTGGTATGATTATTCTTAATCATCCATTTTCAAAAGTACTCTTCTCCCCAACCCCTCCTTCATGGGATCAGCTTGCGTAAAAAGACCGGTGGACTTGTAGATCATGATTTGGTTCTTTATTTCCAGAATATCTACTTTCCAACATTGCTAGGAAAGCTTCATTGGGAACATAGAAGAGACAGAAATATAGTTTTTGAGAAGTTGTCAGTAAAGTTAATGATCACACCAAACTGCATCTGTCAAACAGTGTGAGCAGAACGCATTCAAAAACTGCTCAGATTTAAATGATATTCGTAGCATTCTGCTAAACTGTTATGTAGTGGATGATTCCAACATTTGCTTCATCATGTCGTTACAACTTAATGTAAAAATCTCAGCTGCATTCGCAAGGTACAGTTTTGTTTGTGTCTTAATTCAGTCTCAATTTGACTCGGCTAGTATCTAACGCATTTACATTGATTAAACTATATCATTTTGACTGGCTTTTCCACTTCATGGCTATAATAGATCGTTCTTCATTTAACCAGAACCAGAACTTTGCATTTAAGCTCCATAAGCTTCATTCTCAATGATAAATAATAATAATTAGAATAATTATAACGATTTGTTGACAGTTTTTTCTACATGGTAGCTCTAAATCCGTCATACTAACTGAAAACTTACGACTTACATGATGCATAATGCACACAGTGTTATTCAAGAAACATTCACTATTTACATAAAGAAATTAAAAACTGTTAAAAAATAAATGATGTAAGATACTATAGATACCATAAGAAACCTTATCGAGACAACTTATGAGTTTAAACGCATGTTTTCGCTGCTCTTAAGAATTGTACAACAATTATTTGCGAAAGTATTGAAGTCTGGATACCGCCTTACATTTGCGGGCAGGGCATTGAATAAAGTCGCTAGTGAGTCCTGTAAAGTACCCTTAATTAGAGAAATTTCTATCAAAGGCGCATTACTAGAGCGTAGTGTATGTTGGGGATTGTGCCTAGGTGGTTGAAGGTATTCGGGCTAAGCCGCACTAACAAGAACTCAATGTCTAAGCTTAAGAAAGTTTAATTGCGTATTTTCCAGTGTTGGTAGCCAGCCAAGCTCTAGAACGTCCCTTTCTGAGCAGAAACGATTCAAGACAAAGCCAGCAGCAGCATTCTGAATGCGTTGTACTCTTTTCTGCAGAAATGCGGTAAGGGGATAAGTGACAGAGTCATTAAAGTTAGGTCTGGATAGCACGAGGCTTTGAACAAGAGACTTCTTAGTCTGTTGTGATGTCATATTCTTGATCTTCCTGAGAGTAGCTAGCACTCTATACCATGATGATGTGACCTCGTTTACATGTTCTGTCCATGCAACGTTCTCACTAAGCCAAGTTCCTAACAACTTGAATTTCACTACTCTGTCAACTGTCTTATCTTTTAAGGTGAGAGGTGGAGTGGATCCGTCAAGATTATGCACTTTAGACATCTGCTCTGTGGGATTAACCATGTGTTTGGTCTTAGTCTCATTAAGTAGAAGGTTATTATCAGCTGCCCACGACTTGACGCTGCTGAGGGTCTTTTTCACCTTGTCCACACAGACATCAGGGTCTTTTAGAGTGACGTGATGCAGCACTGTAGTGTCTTCCGCGTATTGAAAGCAGAAGGAGCCATCTCGTAGACAATCTTGCTCGTCATTCGCATAAAGATTAAAGAGAACAGGTCCAAGAATTGAGCCCTGTGGAACTCCAAATGGGACATTTTCAAGACTAGATCGTTTGTCATTGACTTTTACAAACTGTCGACGTAGCTCAGAAACCACAGAGACATCTTTAGCAGCAGCCTCCATCCGGAAAAATTGTGATCACCCGTCTGGGCACAGGAATACCACAGTTAGAGCATCTTGAGGTAGCGCATACCACACGCACACAGCGGGTTTTACGATGTTTGACTCCCCGTTGTCGAATTCGAATTGGAAACGTACCCACGACGAAATCGAGGCGAAAGAAATATATTAACCTTCTCAATCGACGATCAAATTTTCCTTTCAGGATGCCTGCCCGAAGGTTTTCCTTGAATTTATCAAACACCATCGGTAGAGGAATGTCGGGATAGAATACGGAGATGTCATCAACACCTGTACGGTCGTAGTGTTTTTCAATAATGTGCTTTTTATGTAATTTCAGTCGCTTGATACTTTCCCTACACGAATAACACGAGGTATTCATGACGGCAAATTTTGTGCCAGACCTGTACTATCCATTCACAACTAGACTCCAAAGTTTATTTTTTAACCGCGCGAGATCTGGGTGCAAATATAGCACGAGCTCTAAAAGTGTCAACATGCAAACAAACATGGCGGCTCGATACGATCGCACAACATGAAAAAATATAAATTCTTTAAGAGTCCTAAGTGAAACTTTCCTTGTTGTAGCTGAAAGAAAACTCAGGGTAAATATCAGTATTGCTTGATAAAAGAGAAAAGTCTGGAAAGGGAAAGTATCGGCATTGTTTATATTTTTGCTCGGGAAGGACGAGTTTTAAAGAAGTAGTTCAGTTTCCCAGAAAGTTTAAATAAAAACACTTTATTTATACTAGTGTTTCCAAGGTCATGCGTACTAGTAGTGCATAAAATTTCTATTGGGCTTTTTAGAGGAACACAAATGATTCTCTTTCTTTTAATTCTCTGCGTGCGTCTTTAGTACGTACTTGAAGAGGATATTTAAACGCAAACAATGATTACGAGCCACGCATTATTCTCATTTTTTGGGAGAAGTTACTAAAACGGTGATTTAATTCTAGAATGTAACGACTGATAAGGAGGTTGACCTGAGCAATGGTGAATTATTCTCATATTCTATTTCCTGATTTTCGATCCAGAGGCTGAAGCGAATTCAAATCTGAGTATTTCTATGTCGAGTTAAGATACCTTTGGAGAGTCTTACAAGCCAGTATTAATAAAATCCCTTTTTGTAATTGTTGGCATGATTTTGAATAAGATATGGCAGAGAACTGACTCATTTTGAAGTTTCTTACTCAAACAGGTAAAGGCTTTCACACAGTTTTACTAATCATTTCTAGCGAGGCAAGAAAAACTTTTGTCTGAACTGGCTGACAAAGAAACACTCTCACTGTGCAAAGTAATGATTAATTAGAGCTATTCCTCGTCGGTCTCAATACCTAAGAGATTCTTTATTAGACAGTGTTATTTTTATATTTGGATAAAATATAGAAAACATTCCAGAAAGAATCAAATAATATATTTTTGACATGGCACCAGGAGTTTTAATATAAAGGTAAGTGCTTGTGTTGGCTAGAGTGGATGCGGAAGACGGCTTGTTAACGGTGAAAGCCACAACATTTAAGTTTCTTGGAAATTGTTGGTCGCCTCAGAAAGAGGCAGGGACCTTGACATTGTTTGTTCGTAGTATCGACTAAACGCATTTTCTATAACATTTTTAAAACAAATCTTAGAGAAATTTTCAAAGTCAATTAGCGCGCGACATGCACCACATAAATGTTTGCTATTCTTTATAAATTCAAACTTCTACATTTCCTTTAAAAAATTTAAACCTCTACATAATGATTTGCTGAAATAAATGCAGCTTGCATGAAACACAATGCAGAAGAAATAAAGGCAATACAGATCAAAAAATATTTGATCTCAGTGTATGCACAACCCGGAAAATTCGTCCACTAAACACCAAAGTAATTATTGGATTAGCTTCACATTTCCAAACAAAGTTCTGATACTAAGTTAGGAAGTTTGAGAGCAATACTCAGTGTAAATTCGGCGAAAATTTCTGATTGCCCAGCGCGTAGTCTACTTAAGACCGCGTGCCTGGCTAATTGCATTTTATTTGCGGAATCATGATCATGCCAATCTGTCTCCCAAGCCGTCCACCCAAAAATAAAGGATGAGAAAAAACCAGAACAAGAGGAGTTATCCCCTCTTGTCAATACTTGTCTACTTAGGGATCATATACACAAGCTTTTGTAAATTATTTTGCACAGATCTTCTCAGTCTTAGAAAACTGAGTTACTCGTGTTTAGCTTATTCAAACTGCACTGGCTGCACTACACAACACGAATTTTTCCTAAATCGTGGCTACTTTGACATACCTGAATTGAATATCGAAACTTCATCATTTAAATTAAAAGCAGTCTTCGCTCAGATCATCGTGAAACGTTAACGACAGAGGAAAAAGAAGCCGGCGTTGACAACGTCACTGCTTCTGAAACCCTAAATTAAAGAAGAAGAAAACAAAGTGAAAAGTTTTGCAAAGTATTTAACTTGACCAACTTTGAGTTAAAGCAGTGCAGAATATCATACAAATGATTTTACATAAACTCACTTGACGGGAGATTAGAGTTTGATAAGAAACTTACAATAGAGATATAAAGCTCCAGTCCTGTTTAGACAAATGTTTATGAGTCTTGCCCAAACATGTCAAAAGATCCTTATAAGGTTTAATATAGGTTTAATAATGAGTTTGTCAAATTTCAAAAGCTGTTACCTAAATTCCTGATATTTTCACATAAACGTTAATCAAAAGCTATATTCTTCGTTATTCGCATTAACAAACTTAGCTTTAAATAGTTGCTCGCATATAAAGGTGGTTTCTAACCATTCATTTCTGTTCATGGAAATGAATCAACAAAGACAGCCATCTTGTCATCTTTACCGAAACATTTAAGAATTTGCATAGATCGATCGAATTTTTTCCTAGGAAATCGTTGACTTTATCGTGCTTGATGTGTGTTCTAAGTCTAAAAGTTGCCAAAAAAATTGCTCAGAAAGGCAAAAATTGCTTAAGATTGTTAGAACCACGAGAAGTTTCTCCCAACGCCAAACGCTCCTCAAAAGTTGCCGAGAACAATCCGGACAGGCCTTATCAGAAGGCCGGAAGCAAGAATATGTTAAATTCTAGGGCTCAGGTGACACTTGCTGTTTGGTGATTTGAAAGAAGAACAAAATTGTAATTTTTTTTCTCGTTTTTCATTTAGTCAAAAAATGGAAAATCGGTCCGGTTCTCCTGAATCTAAATCAGAATTGAATCAAAAGCATTTTTTTTTTAATTTATTGAATCCGAAGCAAAAATGATTTTTTAAAAATTTCTTTTTTCAATTTAAATTAATTTTTTTAGATAGTCAAAAATGCAAAACAGGAAATTCTGAATCTAAATCAATATTGAATCAGAAGCAAAAAATAATTTTTTAATTTCAATTTTTCACTTTCAACTTTTAATTTTTTCATTTTTTCATTTAGTCGAAAAAAGACTAAGTTATGACTTGTTTGTTCTTCCTATTTTCTTCTGTGACTTTTTTCATGCTGTTCGCTTCAATTCGCCATTGGATTCATGAACTTGCGAAGAATCTTGGAAAATGATTTTAATTATCAGCTCATCCCCTCTAAAAAATTTAGTTGCCAAGTTCTCTAACTAATTTTCAGGTCATTGCTATCGTTTGAATTCAAGGATTTTGGTTATAATTTAATATATAGCGAGGTAGTGTTGAGGTAAGTCCGAGAATTCTGATTGTTTCTTACTTGGTCCGTACTCTGTCATACGGATCGTCTCTGGTTATAAGCCATGTAAGCGATGACGAAGGGTTACACTCGAAACATCAGCTTTTTTTACCCTTTACGGTGGCCAATTTACATTTTCAAGTCAATTGTTAACACTAAGTTACCTGCTATACTCTCCCACCGACGCAGCACCACAGTTTCTTTAGGAACTTACTTCCTTTAATACTGAGTAAGAGTTGACTTTGCGTGCATGGCTACGTAGTGTTTATGATACTGTTGCTGCATGTGGTTGTTATTTTAGGTTAGAAGATTGAAAAGATCTATTGTCAGGTTAGGAAGCAAATAAATGTTCAATATATGCTCTGAAAAGGGTCGATATTTGATCAAGCTACAATAATATTTAGACTAGGATCTCACAACTGACTTGAAATATCCGCCTCATTTGCATGGGAAGTTGCCAGCGAAAACACTTTGTGGAAAGTATGGAGTTTTTTTTTTGTGGCAAAGGAAAAAATGAGAAGACGATAAGTACACCTTTTGCTGTTCATTTACGCAAAATGTACATTCATTTACGTCAACAGTTGAAACTATACGGCAAATATACATTCATTAGCACTTCAATGAAATTCATGAACGCGAACGAACTTTCAATAACGCTATTTGCATATTTATTAACATTCAATAGCATCAACGGATGAACAATTGCACCTTTGGACAATAAAACATAACAAATATACTTTCAATCTCGCGTAATGATTGATCAATAACACCAATAGAAAATCAATTGCATAGTATGACAATCAATTGCGTTTTAGAGACATTCAATAATACAATTTGCATAGAGACGTACATTCAATTGCACCTTCATACAATCGTTTATTCAAAATGGTCAATCATTAACGTGAACTGACAAACATTGGTGTTTTTCGAATAAACAATAGGATGAAAAAAATATTCATTAGTGTCATTCATCGTAGTTACATGTATTTTATAATACTGAACAAAAATACAAGAGTATGTACATTATCATTTAAATTTTATGTTCCTTTTTGCGCAATATTTTGCTGAAGCAGATATAAAATGAAGAACATTTTACATGTTCAGTACACAGTACGCTGTATGAACAAGTGGACAGAAATAACCGGAGAAAATCATGCCACCAAGAAACAGAATCCTACTTGAACAGCGTCAAAGAATTATTCAAGCCTTCGAAGATGTGAATGAAGATTATTTGACGGTTGCCGCTACTATCGGAGTGAACCGTTCAACTGCAAGAAGTATCGTTGCACGATACTTGCGAGAAGGAAGGATCGCGGAGAGACCACGAGGAGGAGCAAATCATGTTCGAGTAGATGATGAAATGAGGAATTGCCTGAATGACATTTTGAACGAAAATTGCCTGCTGACACTAGCACAGATAAATCAAGAATTGAGACAGCGTCTTCCAAGAAAACCAACAATCCATGACCGTACAGTAGCAAGAACACTTGAAGGTATGTTGTATCGTGTGAAATTGGCAAGGCCACTCCCAGTTGAACGAAACCGCCCTGATGTCCTGCAAAAAAGAGTCGACTATGCCAACTGGTTCATGCGCCATGCTGTAGTGAATCATAGTATTTTCGTAGACGAGCGTGGGTACAATATTTGGACGGCAAGAAGTCACGGACGAGCAAGGATGGGAGAGAGGGCATATCGACAAGTATGTGGTAAGCGAGGGAGAAATGTTACTGTAGCACTGGCAATTTCACCCACCAATGGACTCGTTTCTCGGTGGAATGAATGGACAAAGATTTAATGATTTCCTGTCACAGACAAGGCTAAATCTCGACCTAAATGAACATGTGATTTTCATTTATGACGGTGCACCAGCCCACAACAATCCTGCCATTCCTGGTCCTAATTCTGAGCTTAAAAAGCTACCACCATACAGCCCGTTTCTTAACATTGTAGAGCAAGAAATAAGTGCCTTAAAAGCAGCCATAAAAGCGGACATAAGCCGTCCAGAGCAGCAAGAACAGATGAACAACAGAGCACAGGCAAGACGACAAGGAACCGCGTTAGGCAACTTCCGCACTCAATTGCTACTTCAGGCCCTGCAAAGAAACATAGGCACCATCACGGCTGCTAAATGTGGACAGTGGTACAGATTTATGCAAACGTACATTCCAAGATGTTTAAATAATGAAGAAATTGAAGGATAATTACAAAACATTACATTACAGTACACTGTAATCGAACAATTTTGAAATTTCTTTTTCCCTAGTTGATTGTTATTACTACACACATGTTTGTCAGTTCACGTTAATGATTGACCATATCGAATAAACGATTGTATGAAGGTGCAATTGAATGTACGTCTCTATGCAAATTGTATTATTGAATGTCTCTAATACGCAATTGATTGTCATACTATGCAATTGATTTTCTATTGGTGTTAATGATCAACCATTACGCGAGATTGAAAGTATATTTGTTCTGTTTGATTGTTCAAAGGTGCAATTGTTCATCCGTTGATGCTATTGAATGTTAATACATATGGAAATAGCGTTATTGAAAGTTCGTTCGCGTTCATGAGTTTCATGGAAGTGCTAATGAATGTATATTTGCCGTATAGTTTCAACTGTTGACGTAAATGAATGTACATTTTGCGTAAATGAACAGCAAAAGGTGTATTATAAAGTCTTGCTACGAAGTTTTAGGAACACCCAGAGTGAGAGCCGTCTTGTTAATCCCGAGGTCTTACTAAACTAGTAATCACCTTGTTTCTTATTTCGTTTTGGGATGATTCGCAATGATTTCTGAAACTCTAATCTACTCACTGAGACTAAGCGAATATCGTCGAGAAAGTCTCGAAATGAAGTTGAAAAAGAGGCGATTAAATATTTCAATTTATTCATGCATTCTGTCTCTGCCTCTGAACTACCAGAATTTCCTCAATCCATTTCTTGTTTCATTTTTTTTGAAGTCGGAAAAGTAGATGTATCTCAAGGCTATCGATTATTTTGGAAAATTCGCGGTTCCCTGACAATGGTAGCCATGATGTGAATACTGCGCTCCCAACTCTTATTTATCCGTGACCCCATCCCTCCCCCTCTCCTTAATAGAAACCCTAATCATAGTCAAAAGACACGTGCCTGCCTTCAAGCGAAAACCTAGCCATCGGCTTTTTGCAATGTCAATAGAGCCCTCTCCCCCAAAGGCATACTTTTGAAACTCTGGAGGGTGGCTGAGTGTGACTGGGTGAAGCCTTATTACCAATCCTGGGATGCAGGCACAAACTGACATTCACAGTTTCATGTTCCAACTCGACATGGGCAACTAGAGCGTTTATCATTTGGCTAGACTATTCATGTTTAGGGTGTTCTGTTTCATGAAAAAACTGAACCGTCTATAATTTGGCCGTGCCATTCGTTTATTAGCTATTCTATCCTGCAGCTGATCCTTAACCAGCTTTGTATTTTCTGATCTATTTGACATCCTTGTATTTTTGATGCTCTTTCAAACGTGTACCAAACTGACGTTTGGTCTGTCCGATGTATTCGTTGTCACAGTCATTGCAAGGAATAGAATAAATGGTGTCGGTTCGTTGTTCTTTCGTGACAGGATCCTTAGTGGCGAAAATATGCCCCAAAGTCTGAAAAGGTTTTTGAGCAACTTTAACGTTGTGGCTATTCAAAATTCTCTGGATGGGTTCCGTAACACCCTGAATGTAAGGAGTAACAGCAAAACCAGTTGCTGGTTCCCTTTCATCAAGAGAGTTACGAGTTGTAACTGGTTTTTGGCAGTTACGGAGAAAGGTTTTCGTACAGCCATTTGCCTTAAAGACATTAGAAACATATTTCCTCTCCTCAACCTTCGAATCGAGTGAAGATGGTAGACAGTCAGCCCTCCTGAGAAAAGTTTTGCAAAGTTTTACACTGATTACACTGATAAAAATTCCTGCGATTTTGCGGATTTCATAAGAGACAAGACTCTTAACGCTTGTTAAGAATTAGTATCTTTCGACGTTGTTTCGTTCTTCACTAAAATCCCAGTTGATCTTGCCGTTAAGGTTGCGGAGGAGAGACTCAGAGAAGATGCTTCCTTAGGACAAAGAACTTCTTTGCCTGTGGAGGATATTATTCATCTGCTGTCTTTTTGCCTCAAAACCACGCAATTTGCATATAACGGCACCTACTATCAACAAGTTTTTGGTACAGCTATGGGTTCGCCCGTCTCTGCTATCATTGCCAACATGGTAATAAAGACGTGGAACAAAGGGCCTTAGCCACTTCACCGGTTAAACCCTTTTTTCTGGAAACGATATGTCGATGATGTTCTTTCTGCGGTATCCGGAAATGAAGCGGAGCGCCTCTTATCGCATTTGAATTTACTAGAGCCGTCGATCCGATTGACCCTTGAGCGTGAAAAGGATAGACATTTGCCCTTTCTTGATTTAAATGTGTCCAGAGGGGCTTAGGGTAATTTAGAGACAAGATTCTACTGTAAACCCACCCACACCGACAAATACCTCGCTTTCGATTCTCACCACCTTATTTGCCATGAAAAGTATGTAGCCAAAACTTTAGATCACCCCTGATGAAGGCACTAGACAGGAGTGTCGAAACGTTGGGTCTATGAACTGTAACTTCTTCGGTTACATTCATTAAATCCGGCTGTAAACCAGAGTAGCATCAAACCATGTCCAAGCTGGATTACTTTCGATTCTCTATTGCAAATTGCTCTGAAGTGCTGGATAGCGTGTTTTCAATCAAATGTGGCTTTTCCCAAGTTATATGGAATCTAAGATACTGGATGGCAAAATTGCACGTGAACGACGTTTTTTTGTAAAAATTTCCTACATTTCTTTCTCCTTTCAATACTGTGCTCATTCAGTAATCATTCTATCTTTCCATAGTTATAACTTTTGTTTATGAGATTTGGTCAGAGAATGAGTATTTCAGCCCCAAAAGATGTACAAAAGAATTCCACCCTCATCAAAGTTTACGGACTGTGTCCATCTCTCTTAAAGGTGAAATGATTGACAAGTTGACTTTGACATACAATCGAACTCGCCAAGCTGTGATTACAAGGGGATTGATTGAGATCATCTCAGGAGCTGCTGCACTGGATCAGATTGAGAACTTTTTGTTAAAATGATGTCTTAAGAAATGTTTGTAACTGTTGAAACAAAGAAGCCCTTAGCAGTATGTTTCCACCCTTCACAAAATCTTTTCTTAAATTGTGTCGTAAATGATATCGCGTCAAACAAACACACCAGATTTTGTGTACCCTATTTTTATCCTTCTACCCACTAGTAACTCCAATCTCACAATCAATCAACCCAAATCACCTATCATATTCCAGTACTTCCGTCACGAACCTACTAACAAATTCTATGTAACGCTTCGGTCACGACCGCAATTTGTAAGAGTACAAGTGATAAATCTCCCAAGAAAGACAGATTTTCCTTTTAGTAATTACAAAACAAAGAGATGCGTAATTTTCATTCATCGATTCACTTTAATTTTGGTCGTGGATACGCGAAGCGAAGAAAGGACTGTTGATAGGGCTAGATTATGCAAATTTGTCACTCACTCAGATGTAAACAAGTCGATATGTCAACGGCAGAGCAATTGATATCGACTTCTGTCGACTTTCCGAAGTAAGTGCCGCGACGTTGAATTAGAATTCGCCTTTTCTTCGAGAAGTTTCAACTAATACCCGTCTCAGCAAGCATGTGGTAGTAACCTGTGGAGACGCTGAATGCGAACAGGCTTTGACTCCTCGAGACGTTTGCTCTTCGATCATCCAAGCTCACAGGGGGTTATAAATAGTGAACATTTTACGAATTAATCTTGTGTGCAAAATTTTGATCGTACTCACGAGGGAACCTCTCAGCACACATATTAGCAAAAGTATGAATCAAACATTAGGTTAAACTAAGACATTAGCAACATGAATAGCACAACTGATCAGTCCAGTAATATCCAACCAAAACATTCTTGTGACCTAGCAGAACGAAACGCAGTCAGAGGGCTGATCTGATGGAAAAAAAAAAATCATACAGGAACGAAGAAGTAGGTCAAAGTCCAATCGTATTAGCCAAGGCGTCTGTCGTGATAGTGGACCATCGAGATTACCGTGAAAGAAAATTCTGAACTTATTTAACAAGATTAAAGCAATTAGGAGGTATGTAAGGTCTCGTATTGTGCTAAGTTTACCACATTCGCATTGAAAACGATTTTATCGTTTGATTACCGTAATTATCTTAAAACCAGACTGTATAGAAGTAAACCAGCTGCAATCACTCGTGCATAAGGTTCAAGGTTGTATTTTGCTTTTGATAGTGTTTATGTTTTCAAAACAAGAACTGAAAAGCATAAAAAGACGTGAAGTATCAGCTGTTTTTCACGATAAATTTATACATGTTGTTCAATGTTGTTCAATAAAGAGTAAGAAACGAAATCACAAGTATTTTGTTTCAAGGGCAAAGTTTCCTACTTCAGGAGAAATCGAGTTAAACCCGGGACCTGTCACTCAGGGAAATAATCCAAACCATCTTGATTAATTTTACAATCTTGATTAGCTCAACATGACTTGAGAATATTTGATGTTGGTGGTGCTGGTGATTGTTTATTTAGAGTTGTGTTCCATCAGTTGTATGGTGAACCTAGCTATTACTGCTACAGATACTCAATTACAAGAACCAGATATGACTGAAAATGTTAACAAGATAATAACTTTTGCATGAGGAGAAGGAAACATACCTTTAGGTATATAAATGGGCAAAGACTCTGAATTCCTATCATTTCCAACTATTTATTGTGGAAAAACTCGAGCTGATAATAAGGACAGAATGACACCTGTCCAATACAGTACAATATATATGTGGCATAATCATTACCAAACATCTTCTATAAATTTTAAAAAAGTTACAAATTAAACAAATTCAAATTGTGCCTGCATAAGAAACAAAAGGCAACAAATATATTGCAGGTGACCTAAACTCAGACGATTATGTAATTAAATTAATTCAACAAGATGAAGGGTTTAGAGTATCAAGAAATCTAGGAGGATTATCTTACTTTGAAAATTGCAAGAAAGACTTGTTTGCTATGTTACATCAGCTGGATAATCCTACATAGTTTTGCTTATTGTCAACAGCAGAAACAAGAAGGTCACATCTCTTGAAAACATTAAGCAGGCTTGTAGAAAAGAAAGACTAAATTGAATACGAAATTGAGTATAAGACATAGCAACAAAAGTCAGATGTCATTCAAAAGGACCCTGTAAACTGATAGCCAACCAGCCACTTATTCATTTGTAATTTTGTGGAGATTCAACTGCCATCAAATAGAATCTTATTCAAAAAGAACAAGGAGGAATGGAGTGGGTAACTTATTCACAACCTGCAGCATATTCATACAAATGTTACGTTAAAAATCTGCCATAAAAAGTGTACACTTTTATGGCAAAAGTGAAGTTAAAGGAATGGTGCAGGTCAAATGATAGTCAAAATGTGAATTCTGACTATTCACCCAACATCACCCCAGCAATCAACTCTATCCCAGAGTTACCCATTGGCTACCTATGTTAACATGTAAAAGCCTATTTTTTTTTAAAAGAGAAATTTAATTATATTCAAAACCCATTTAAATGTTAAAGTGTCCACAACTTATTCACAGTTTCCTTGTCTATCAACCTTCCTGGTTCAGCAGATTTTGGTAAAGGATGTGCTCCAGTAGGTTGGCACAGGGTATCTAAGTGATCCAATCTTGTGACTCTATTTTCAGGAGAGACTGAAGACCTGGAAGGCCACATGTTTGAATTGTGACTGAAGGTGTCCTGTGAGATAAGGAAATTTTCAACTTAGTATCCACTGCGTTGGTATCACTTCACTTTGCTCTATCAGTGGTTCAGCAAACTTGCCAATTTCTCACCTGGTCAGACTCTATACTTCATTAACCCAATGGTGACAACCCTTTAACCACTTAGAGCTGACCAGCATCTTATTTCTCCCTACACTATCAACCATGAATCAAACAGGAAGGTCACAAGGGTAAAGGAAATGATCACCAACTGAAGAAGCTCTCAATTGCCAAACAAATCATTCTTGTATATATAGAAACAGTATGGAGAATGTACATTATGATGTTTGGGTGTTGAAGGTTAATCACTCAAGCCTTCCTGCTCTTTGAAAAGTGGGCTTTCTGTTTGTTTTTATTTAGAGTTATTACTTAGTCATCATGATTGTCCTCAATTGTGATAACTTTAAATACTCAATTGAAATGCGTGCTACATTTAGGAGTCACTCTCATCTCGATGTCACAAAAGGCTGAGCCATAAACTTAAAATAAATTTCAGAAGACATTCTTGTTGATAAAAAAGGCCACAATAACATTACTGCATTGAGACTAGGAAAGCATTTTGACTAACTGCAGCATATCTAGCTAGGATTGCTTAATGTGATCTCTTCTAGAACAAAAACTGACTCAAAAGAAGCACTGTGAAACAAACAGGAGTGGGCAATAATGATTTTAGATATATGAAATTCACATATTTGCACTGTGGTGAAGAAATGAATTTAAGAGATCCTCACAGCTAAGAACACTACTGAACTAGTAGTTGAAAATAAGACCTGGAAAAAATTCCGGCCTGTACGGGATTTGAACCCATGACCTCTGCAATACTAGTGCAGTGCTCTTCCAACTGAGCTAACAAGCCAACTGGGAGCTGGTCAATATGTTGGGTCCAAATAAACCATCCATCCCAGGAGTGGGCAAATTTAGAAAGAATATCAAAAACTTAAAAAAAAAAAAAAGCACCCTATAAGGAACCACTCATTATTTATCTCCTGGGGTATGGGGGTGTCAGAAGATTTTGGGAGAATCACACAGTTTTCAGTGGTAACAGAAAGGGGTTCAGAGTATAACATAGTAGAAAGGGAAAACTCTAGAAAAATGACGGCCAATGGGGGGGGGTTATTACAATATTACAGAGCCCTGGGGGGGTTATTACAATATTACAGAGCCCTTGGGGGAGGGGGGGAAAGAGAATCAGGCAAATTTTATTTGACACAACCAAAACCATCCCATCCCCCACCCTTCCTAGGAAATAAAGAGAGAACACCGTATTAATTAGTAGTATTTTGAAGCCCTCATTGTGTTTTCATTACCTGTTTACCATCAATCTTCATGACCAACATCCATCCTCCACCAATGCAGTCTTCCCTATTCATAGAACAGTACAGATCTTCATTGCCTAATGTCAGGGTATAGGCCTTCCTTAGGCTGCCACTGAGAAGAGAGCATCAGTGTGTCCTGTCTGTTGACTCCTGTGCAGTAGTTATTTGGAATGTCAGGCAACACATGGTGTCCTGTGAGATAAGGAAATTCTAAACTTAGTATCCACTGTATTGGTATCACTTCACTTTGGTCTTTAAGTGGTCCAGCAAACTCACACCAATCTCTCACCCTGTCAGATGATATACTTAACCCAATGGTGACAACCCTTTAACCACTTAGAGCTGACCAGCATCTAATTTCTCCCTACACTATCAACCCTGAATCAAACAGGAAGATCACGAGGGTAAAGGAAATAATAACAAACTGAAGAATTTCTCAATTGTCAAACAAATTATTTTTGTATAATTATGGAGAACAGTATGGAGAATGTAAATTATGAAGTTAGGGTGTAGAAGGTTAATCACTCAAGCCTTCCTGCTCTTTGAAAAGTAGGCTTTGTTTGTGTTTTCATTTAGAGTTATTATTTAGTCATTGTGATTGTCTTTTGTGATTACTTTGAATACTCAATCAAAATGTGCACTACATTTAAGGGTTACTCTTGTCATAAAGTCACAAAAGGCTAAGCCATGAACTTCAGAAGATCTCAGAGGACATCCTTGTTTATAAAAAGTGCCGTATAGCGTGTCAATATAAAGTGTCAAAAATTTAATATCTTCACTGTATTAACACTAGGAAAGCATTTTCACCAACCGCATTATATCTAGGATGGCTTATTGTGATCTCCTCCAAAAAAAAACAAAAACTGACTTAAGAGGCACATGAAACAAACAGGAGTAGGCAAAATTAGAGGGAAGACAAATTTAGTATCAAAAAAAAAACTTTAAGGACCAGTCATAATCATTTTATCACGTAAAGTATGTTTTCAAAATTGAAAGCAATGAATGGGGAATTTAACCCTTTAACTCCCAGACCAAATTTGTACTTCTTCTTATAGTCAACCATACAATTCTTATAATGTTAGTTCAGAGAATTTATTACTGGATCAACTAATTATCCCCAGCTTGATAGTTATTTTTTATTCTCATCACTTGTCTGGTTGATATTGTGCTGACCTTGTAAGGAGAAATGCTCTCTTGGTCACTCAGCGAAGTTAAAGGGTAAATGGATTCTTTATTATAAAACAAATAGAGAAGCCTTGACAGTGTTCTGCTCTGTTGCAAAAGACCTTGAGAGGCAGCTTAAGCACTCAAGCACTTCTTTCATGCTCTAGTGGCTTCCTACTTGCTTCAAAACTACTGTTTCTTCTGCAAAATACCCACCAGCCCTCAATCCTTTGGTTCACTAGAGATGACCCATACTTGCGTGCTTCTGCATCTTGCGGAAATGTACATTGCATAGCTGCCATTACACCATTTTCTGTTCCACAGTCAGTCCCCAGTTTCACTGGACAGCCTTCTAACCCTGCAACACAATTCAAATAAAAATTGAAAATAATATCTGGATGGTTGTTCAACCTTGCGACTGTTAGCCACATTATTTTCAACTCCATCCATCAATACAACCACGTATTGGAGATCCTGGGCCACTTAGCTCATTCACGATTTGTTCCTGGCAAACGTCCATGTCAAAATATAGCAATCTTCTCCTTAAAGTTAAAATGCTTTAACCTACAAACTGTATTTTTCAATGTTCGTACACACGTCGTGATGCCTTGACACTTTGGCTAAAAATTCAGTGATACCTTAATACGTATATCCTTTTGAAAACTAGTATGAAATTATGCTTTCTTCTTCTGGATGATCGCTTACTGACCTAAAAGAAGCCAATTTATCTCAATTCCTCAACATGAACGGTACAAGTATGGCGCCTTAATTAACAGTATGTAACCAGAGCTAGTCCCAGGCTCCGGTCGCTTTCAGCGACAGGCTTAGTAAGTACTTTAGTAATTTTATTGTGTTTCACTCATTTGGTTTGTTTCAGCTTGCTTTTGTGTAACAGAAAATTTCGCTGTGTTCTGGAAAAGATTGTTGTATTTCAGAAGAGAGATTGAGTTGTGATAAAAAGTAGATAAATGCAGATATTCCAAACTATTATTTTAGCGATCAATTTTTATCCAACCGAAATTCCAAACCTTCGGACAACCTGAAAGTCATGATGAAAAATTTAATGTAAACCATAGAAACAATCTTCTAAACCTTACCCACTGTAGAGCAGTCCTATTTCTTTATTATCAAGTCCTCAAGATCTGAAAACTTGCCCATTATTTGTTTGCAAACTTTCTTTTTCTTATTAGTATCAGCATCAATGGCGAGATAATACAAAAAGATGACTGCACAAATTTCCATAGCCGCCGTTTAACTGTCTTGAGTACCCCCCTGATTTCAGTGAGTCTCGACAATAATTTAGGAATATTGCAAACCCCATCCTATCAACCCTTGAAACGCCTGTGACATTCCCTACAATTTCTCCTTACTTGAATGCATACTCCATCCTCATGCTTCGTTGAGAGAATTTCTACCTTCATCAGACCAATCTTAACAAGCTGTTTTTATCGATTTGCTGCAACCAACTGACCAATAGTAATTATTCTATTTACAGTAATAGAATTATCCGCGTTTACTGGCAAACGTCAAATAATCATCGACACCGACGACACATCAGTGTAATCTGTCAAATCTTTCACGAATTTTCTATTCAGTTAGCTAAATGAGTAATGCAGTAACGAAACGACTTTTCATTTAAAGCGTAGGCAGAGTCAGTATGGCGATGCCCGCCTTAAGGTGAAAACCTGGACATCAGGTTTTTGCAATGTCAATGAAGCCCCCTCTCCCTCAAAGGCATGCTATTGACACTCAACCACAAGCCCAATCCAGCCTCAAAGAAAACTGTCAGTTAGACAAGGGGTCCCATAACATACCCTCCCCACCCCCTAGAGCTTTCCACACAGAGCCATTTAAAACCCATCCTTGGATGGGTTAGTGGCTGGGCTGCATGCAGGACACTACCCTTGACGTTAAGCGCTCCGCATTTTTATCGGCAAGTCTGGCTTGATGGCGGGGTATGCCCCTAACCCTAACCACTAACTGAGCCCTATCAATGCATGAACTTGACTGTCAATCTTGCAACATATCGAGCTTGTTTGTGCAAATATAATCATAGTAGATTTATATATTAGATTTATATATATTTTTGAATATGAAAGAAAAATTAAAACGCTAAGTACTACCTGATTCTTAAAAAATGAAAGAAGACTCCCTCACTCCTTGCTAATCTCATGGCCCCATACACTGGCAAGGGAAAATCTCACCATGAGATTTGATTCCCCTATGCAACATCTTCACGCTTAATTCTTTTGCAGGTTACTGCAAAAAATCACATACAAACAATCAAACTACATCAAAAAAAGAGCATTCAACCACTTCCCGCAAAGACAACACTCCAAGTGGTCTCTTACAAGCCCAGTAAACCACTCGTACAAGTAAAGACTCGGACATGATAACAATGGTTACATATTATACACAATTTTAAAAAATAATGAAATGTAGAAGAAAATTAGACTTTTAGATTGTCACGTTGCTTTACAGTATTGTGATGGAATCTGCTTCAGTTTTCAGCCTTTGGGAATCGAAGATGGTAATACACTGCCTGGATTCAGAAGTAGCCCCACAGTGATTTGAAAGATTTGAAACTTTATGTGGGAATACCACCCATCAGCAATCGTTTTCTCTCGATCAGCCGTCATCGTGCAAATTAACTGAGTCTGCTTTCAGTAAAAATTTTCTAGCTAAAGCTTAGCGAGACAAAACAAGTCTTTGAAACCTAATTTTTTAGACTTCAAAGGAAGCCTCGTCACCCTTCTTTTCCACTTAGGAATCCCTCAAAGAAGGATACTAATCAGTTGCAGTGGCTTCCAGAAGTGAAGCAATTGGGAGAGAGTTGAAACAAGTCTACTTACTCGCCTAGAAATGTATTTTTTTTACATAACTTTATCATAATATCTTGAATGGGAAGTTTTTCTGTACGAATCTTTGCCCAACCTAATTTAGAAAATGTTACTGAAATTGGTTTACATACTTCATTTGAAGAAATGACATCATCATATTTTCTGTTACAAGTCAGTTCTCTTAGAAGTATTTTTGACTGTGCAAGTTTTGCAAAATGTCTTCGGAATACGTCGAGATTAAACATGTCACTTATACTACGGTACTCAGATTCAGTTAGAAATTTATCCCTCTTTTTGTTCCGAAAGTTTTAGTATGATTATTCTCAGTTGTCCATTTTCAAAAGTACTTTCCTCCCCAACCCCTCCTTCATAGGATCAGTTTACGTAAAAAGACTGGTGGACTTGCAGAACATGATTTTGTTCTTTATTTCCAGAATGTGTACTTTCCAACATTGTCAGGAAAGCTTCATTTGGAACAAAGGAGATATGGAAATATATATTTTGAGAAGCTATCAGTTAAGTTAATGATCACACCATATTGTATCTTTCAAACAGTGTGAGAAAAACGCATTCAAAAACTGCTCAGATTTAACTGATCTTCGCAGCATTTTGCTAAACTGTTATGTTGTGGATGATTCCTACATTTGCTTCATGGAGAGTATCTTTCGCATTGCTGAATAACAAATCCTAAAAGGAACGTCAAATTCAGATGAAGAAGACCCATGCATGTACGTTTTGTAATCAAAAATTACATCCATTCGGGAAACTATTTTTACTCGTACTAGTTACTAGTTGTACTCATTCTGACTGATTTTCCACTTCATGACTACTATAATAATAGATCGTTCTTCATATATTTTTGCCGGAGCCTTGGATTTTCGCTCCATAAGTTTCGTTCTCAATGAGCGATCGGTTTGCGCTGTCCATCCGGAAAAATCGTTTTTACCTTGATCACATTATGATCACAATAAGGACATATTGAGCGGATGCAGGCCACTCTCACATAACGAGTCCTATGTCGTCCACGTCGAGTCGGAGAGGAGCCCACAACAAAATCAAAGGGGCAGTAATAAATCATATTTCTCAATGGATGATTATCTTCTTTCTCCAGAATGCCATCCCTAAGCTTGACTTTGAATGTTTCGAAGACCATCCGTAAAGAAATATCTCGATAAAATGAGGAAATTCCATCAATATTTGTACGGTGGAAATGCTTGTCGATGATGTGTTTTCTATCTTTCCACTCCAGTCGAATGGAACTCTTCCTGCACAACTTACAGCGGGTGAAATTCATGGCCAAAACATATTTTTAACCAGAGCTAAATTCAGCTCTCGAAGAAGCGTTGTTTCCAATAGCTCAGGTCGTTTGGTCTATTGCGTATTAAATATGGCTTCCCAAAATGGCGCTAGTATCTTCAGTAATGAAAATAACGTATTCTGGACGTAAAAGTTGAGCTTACTTCCGAAGTTTATTACCGGAAATTCTTCCGAAGTTCACTACGGAAAAATTGAAAAGCACCTGGAAGGCTGCAGAAAAAGAGACGTCTGGTCTAAGGGATATAAGTTTTTAACCGAAAGTTATATTCCCAATAGACCCTCTTCGCGCTCAGGTCGCAAGGACTGTTGGATAAACAAATGTGGCGTTCAAAATGGCGCTAGTATCATCCAGTGATAAAAATCGCTTAGATTCGACGAAAAATTTGAGTTTTCTTCCGAAGTTTACTACCGAAAAATTCGAAAGCATCTGGAAGGCTGCGGAAAAAGGACGTCAGGTCTAAGGGATATAAGTTTTTCACCGAAAGTTATATTCATGACGTTAACGTCGTAAACGATCAAGGCGCTCGCGGGAAAACAATTTTAAAAGGCTTGTGCTTTAGAAGCCAGCGAAAAGGTGAGAAGCCGCACAAGTTGTCGCTTAAATGTGAAAGTGATGACAACAGTGTTGCTTAACGCAGTGCAAACGTCTTGTTCCTATTTTTACGGAGTTTACGCTTTCGGTAGCTCATTTCCGCATGCTCGAGACTAGCAACATTTCGTTTACATTTGTTTCGCAGTTTGGTTGAATACTAATATTTAAGAAAAGATCTCCTATTCCTTTTCAACGAAATAGGAATAGAGAAACTTCAAATCAAGAACCCTCGATACACTTTGTAAGGGCATGATCAGGAGGCGTTGGCTATTCTGCCAAGTTATTTTGCTTTAATATGAACGATACAACAATCTCAGGACTGTAGCCCTCTTCTTCAAAACAGCAATATGGAAGGTGAGAGGATATTATGCTAGAGAAGCGGTAGATTGGAAGTAAAATGTGAAACAGTTGAGTTTGCGTATGTACGTGTACATTTTTGGCTAATTGATGGCACTGTCGAATCGGTCAATTTTATCCAACTTAAAATTTTATTAAATCACGCTTAAATCATTTCCCCGAAAAATCCTTTGAATATCGAGAAGAAATACACTTCATATTGCAAAAGCCAGATTTTCCAGCAATCATTTTGTGTAGCACATAGTTAAATAACGGTCTTTAAAAGCTGAATTACTCGTGTTTATCTAACTCAAAGTGCACTGGTTGCACTGTGCAAAAAAGTAAGAGAAAAACTACTGATAAGAGAAATGACGTTAAGGTTGATTTCATGTTTTCTCGATACGAATTTTTGTTGAGTCGTGGCTACTTTGACATACCTGAATTGAATATCGAAACTTCATCATTTAAAGCAGTCTTCGCGCGCCGCGGTATCCTAGTGAAGAATGGCCCTCTAAGACCTACATCACTTTTTGATAAAGTCAGTTTTATATCCTGGAAAATTAAAAACGAATCTCGGGGGATAACGGCAAATTTTTCTTGACTCGTACTTTGGAATAGCCCAATAATCAGAATTTGAACTACTGACGATTTCCTCGACAAAAGCGTTGACGGGCTCCACACACGTGTTTTTTGTCAATATGGATCTTTAAGAACTCGGCGAGTCCTGAGCGAAACTCAGCTGAAAAAAACTCAGGGTTAATATCAGGGTTGCTTAATCTTACCATGAACAAAGAGAAAAGAAGTCTGGAAAAGGAAAGTATGTTTTTTCTCGGGAAAGACAAGTATTAAACAAGTCGTTCCGTTTCCCAAAGAGTTTAAACTAAAAAACGTTTTATCTAAACTGGCATTTCCAAGGTTATGCGTACTAATAGTACATAATATGTCTATTCGACGCTGTAGAAGAACACAAATGATTCTCCTCGTCTTAATTCTCTGTGTGCGTCTTTAGTGCGTGCTTGAAGAGGACATATAGACACGGACAATGATGACGAACCGCGCATCATTCTAAGTTTTAGGAGAAGTTACTAAAACCGTAATTTAATTCTAGAATGTAACGATTGATACGAGATTTGACCTGAGCAATGGTGAATTATTCTCATGTTCTATTTCCTGATTGCTGATCCAAAGGCTGAAGTGAATTCACATCTGATTATTTCTAGTTCGAGTTAAAATATCTTTGGAGAGTATCACAAGCAACTGGAAAAAGTTCAAACGCCTGTGGGTAAATCATGAGACGGCTACTAGACTTATTACACAGAGCAAACAACTCTGCGTCGCCGCGTTGCTAACGTGTATCGGGTCTGATATATTGGACGTTTACGATGGAAGAAGAGAAAGAAGATTTAGATGTAGTACTGCAGCTGCTAGAAGAATACTGTTTCTGGGAGACGAACGAAACATACAAACGGTATGTGTCCAATAAATGATAACAACGACAAGGTCAGTCATTTGATACCTATTTGACCTCGCCACGTTCTTTGGCGAAGACATATAACTTTGGAGAATTGAGAGATAATCTCTTGAGAGATCGATAGTCCAAGGATTACGCATTATTATCAGTCCTAGGATTACGCAATATCTTAGGGTCACGCAACCCGAAAGAAACTGCTTGCAGAGCCAAAACTGACTCTCCACAAATGCATCAATATTTGTCGAGCAAATGAAACGACATCGAAGCAATTTGAAGAAAGACTAAGTGATGAAATAAGAGCTGTTAATACGTTGCGAAGCCCGCAGCGAAGTAACACTGGCAGCTGGTGGAGAAGCAACGACTCACGTAATAAGGCCTCGACTCGGGACAGCGCGACTCGGATCCTCCTCAAATCAGATGCAAGTTCTGCCTAAAGACTCACGTAAGAAAGAAAGAGCTATGTGCAGCCTGACAGAAACACTGTCAAGATTGTGGTGCTCTAAAGCACCTCCCAGGATCATCCGTGTGCAGAAAGCCTGCAAAAAGCAAACCAGCACAGGGTGTAGACGAATTGTCCGATGACAGTTCAGGTGATTATTTTCGTTATGTAGAGTCTGTCAGCGCGATTAACGCGGAGGAGTGCCAGCGTAAGATCTTTGCTGCAATGCTCCTCAGAGAAACAAAAGTTAAATTTCAACTCGATTGTGGCGCTACTGTTTATATTTTACCAGTAGATGAGTATAAGCAAGTAATTTATGATCCGGCGCTCAATCAACTTAAAGAAACAAACAAAACTCTGCAGATGTTTAGCAAACCCAACTCATGATTAGTATGAATTTTAACAGTTATCCCAGTTTGGCTATAGTTTCCATCATTTCCGCTTTGTTCTGTTTTGTTCTTGAACACAAAACTATGTATACTATACGAGCGTTAGCTGTGTTTGAGCTTTATTACCCTTCGTAACCTGGCAATCTAACTGAGCGTGAAAACCTTCAAAACTCGGAATGTCCATTTCGTTTTCTCTTTGAGGATTTTCGTCTTTGCTCACTCTGCTCAAAGCTTTTCTTGGTTCTTCTGTTGCTTCTTGTCGGCTCGCTTGTTCCAAAATTTCATTTTTAATTAACGAAAAAAAGCTAGAGAGAGGTCCCGGAAAGGTCGGACCTAGCATAATTTGGCAAATGGCGTGACATCTTTAGCTCAGTTCCTTATGTTTATATATCCGAACTGAAGAGTATTATAAAAATAAGTAACGAGAGAAGACGAGACCTTGAGGACTTATTCTTTTTTGTCAATACTTGTCTACTTTAGGATATTGGAAAGCTTTGGTAAATTAATTTTCAAAGATTTCCTCGGTCTTTAAAAGCTGAATTACTTGTATTAATCTACTTCAAACTGCAGTTGTTGCACTGCACAAAACAATAAGAAAAAAAATTACTACATAAGAGAAATTACGTTGAGCATGATTTCATGTGTTCTCAACATGAATTTTTATTGAATCGTGGCTACTTTGACATACCTGAATTGAATATCGAAACTTCATCATTTAAAGCAGTCTTCGCTCAGATCATCGTGAAACGTGAACTACAGACGAAAAGGAAGCTGGCGTTGTCGTCACTGCTTCCGAAACCCTGAAAAAGAAGAAAAACATATAAAAAGTTTTGCAAAGTATTTAAAATGACCAACTTTGAGTTAAAACATTGCAGGATTTCATTCAACTGATTTGAATTAACTCACTTGACGGGAGAATAGAGTTTGGTAAGATACTTATAATAGAGATTAAAAGTTTCGGTCCTGCTTGAACAAATGGTTATGAGCCCGAACGTGTCGAAAGTTTATGACGGAAGGGTAATGATTTTCGTCAGGTAGTGTTGACTGTTAGTCACAAAAATCAGCGACATATACCATCTGTGTAATATCATCGTGACCTGTCTGGGCGCGCGCGAGTGTTTTTCGTTCGAATGAGTAGTATCGTACCAAAAACTCTTACTCTTCAGGAAAATTATTTAACGAAATCGTTTGATGGAATTATTTTATGAAGTCATTTGATGGTATCATTTTATAATATCAAAGTGTGACATTCCCAGAAAACAGGAAGGTCAATGATGTAATACCACAGGGGCTTTCCCGAGAAAATGCGTCATCAGACTACTATTGTTCTTAGCTCATGTGAAAGTCACGTGAGATCATGTGATCTTTACAATTATATTTTAATAGAATTAAAAAAATAAACGTCATGGCAGCCTTTTTTTGAAAACATGTTTCGAAAGTTCTTCTGTCATCTTGAGTTCTGATTTAAAAAATTTATAGTGTATAACAAATGGTCATTGAACAAAACAAACAATAGAAACAAAACAATGTATGCAATTACAACGAAAGTTTTAAATTAACATTATAAAGTTGATGATTGAGTGTAGGCTGCTCCCATTAAATGTGAATAGCTTCTTTGATTTTAGGTGGGAGAGTTGTGGAAGCGTGATCAAAGATGCTAAAACACTCATCAGAACACAGAGTGCGACATTGCTGACAATTTTGTGAATGTCTGAAACTCTGAGAGGTCCTATCACTGACCATGAGCTCACGTACACGTGTGGATAAATGCCGCGAGGTTTCGCCGACAGAGCAGGCGTTACAGCCCGCACATGAAAAACTAGTGAACTACACACGTACGGAGTCCACAAGGGATAGAGTCTTTCACATCAAACATATTACCTATTTTAAAAGATGAAGAACCCAACTTAATATCTGTTATTACAGTAACGCTTAGGAAAGTGGCGAACCCTTTGCTGCGTGACAACAGAAAAAGGGCTAAGGTAAGGTAGTTTGAAATAAAAGGTCGGCGTAGTGTCTGAAACGGAAACCGGGGAATTGCACTCATTACGGGTCAGCGTGAGGTACGGATTAAAAGCTGATTTTTAAAGAAAGATTACCAGTAAAGTTTGACAGTAAAGTTTGTCACTAAAGTTTGTCAGTTAAGTTTGTCTTCGGATCGAAGATACAGAAACGCATTCAAATCTCTTCATCACTGGAGAGTTTGGAAGATTAGAGAACACGGCAAAAAAACAAGCGTTCACCGTACGGAAAACGAAGGTTGAATTTACGGAAAACGTGGCAATTTACTATCGTTTACCCGTGTTTTGCCTACGGAAAATCCGACGTTTTCTGCGCGTTTTCGCATCGGTGAATCCCAGTATTCGTTCCATTATTCGGTAGTTTTCCTTCGCGGTAAATGCAGGTAAACAATTCATTTTCCGGCATTAACCGCTCGGTTAACACATGGCAAACAGCGTGTTTTCCTTTCGTTCATTGGCATTTTCCGAGTGAACAACAACGTATTCACCGGAGTTAACAGCTGAAAACACGCATTTTCCGGGAAGGTTAATGTGTGTAAATACGGGAAAACATAATATTTTCCAGAGTTTGCAGTTCGTATAACGCATAGAAAATGCCATGTTTTCTTTTTTTCGCAACCATTTTACGCCCGGTGAACGAAATGTTCACAAGAATTATCCAGTCGAAAGCATGCATTTTCCAACGTTTTTCCGCAATAGTGAATTCGAGAAATTTCGTGAAAACGCATTTTCAGGCGTTTTACCTTTTATTGTTGTTCGGTTAATCTATGGAAAACAACATGTATTCTGCCATTTACAGCCATTTTGCGCATCCCAACGTTATGTTCACTGGTATTAACCAGTCGAAAGCATGCATTTTCCGGTATTTTCTGTAACGGTGAATTCGTGCAAGGGATGCATTTTCCCGCGTTTACCGCCGCACGGTTAATTACTGTTCGTTAAATTTCACTTCCTGGACTCAGCTCTACAGCAGGTTCTCAAAGCATTTTGTCCTATTTCCCTTTCCCAGACAGGATTAGCACTCCTTTAATAATTCTTATCAAGTTTATTAATGCACAATGATGTTTACGGTTACAGTCCAAAACGGAGCCTGATAACAATCATGTTTGTCATCCTTATTTCACTTTACACATTTTTTCTCTCTAAAGCCAAGAGGCAAAACTTAACCCGTAAAGTATAACTGATATTATAAAATTGGAAGGATGACTGTCTGAAAAATTATGTGTGGGTCTATATATACAAACTATAAACATTTTGCAAAAATGAGTGTCAAGGTTTGAAGAAAATATAATTATGTGAACTTCATGTGCTGAGGGAATCAAGGCAACATTCTGAGAATACCACCTTACATTTAATTTTATACCTCAGATATATTTTAAAAACTTCTGATGTTTGAAAATTGCAACTGAAGAATAAATTTAATTGACTAAAAATACAACTAGCTGCAATTCAAACACAGAATTTTCTTAAACCTTTACTGTGAAGGCTGCATGTATCTTTGACTCTGATATATTAATTATAACAGTTTGAGCCAAATTTGAAAATCATTGAAACTTCTAAAATATTAACTTAAAGAGAAAATATTTACTTGGACTGAGAAAATCTTGGAGTACTCCATCTGATGGAGAACAAGAGAACTCTAAAAGGAAGAATGAAAATTGCAGCCACCCCTAAAATAGCAGATATGTCAAGGATTTTGGGCTCTTTTAAATGAGCATAATAAATTTTTCTCACTAATAAAAATTCACTTAAATGCACAATTCTGTGATAATGTAGTGTGATAATGTTCAAAAATCTATTCATATAATGTGAATTGTTTGCCAAAAAACACCTGCATTCAATCCTGGACATAAGTGCCAAATGGTGGTCAGGGAAGGCAAAATATTCTAGAAACTGATTTCATTATCCACTGACAATAACTTAAATGTAGGCTGCTCAATTACTTAAATTGCTCAAGATATTACATGTTATACATGTATATGTTTACAGTCTTCAAACTCTCTTGTAATCAACCATGATTGTACAGAAGTCTCACTTCACATTTGTCAACTAAGGTGGTTTCTTGTGAGAAAATTGAAATCAGCAAATTGTCAAATTAAAAACTAAATTCAGACAGAATAAAAGAATGGAGATGGTAGACCTACATCATCTGTATAATTGGGTAGAAATGTAGCAACTTCATAAGAGATGGTCCTAGGGAAGAGAGTTGAGTGACTGTATACTAAAATTAAAATTAAATTTAGGTGGTGGCCCAGAGCAATTTTTCTGGGATCTCTCTACTATTTCTATGACTTGGTCTACCAACCCTTCTGTTCACTGACTGCCTCTTTTGCTGATTTGTCATGGAAGACTTATACCTCTGGTCTAGTATATGGAAGAAGTTGGTAACTTCTTCTGTCCTCCAGGTAAGGGGCCTTGTTACCATTGATGTGGGATCTTCTTCATCAGACTCGTCTGAGGAGACAAGACTAGGATGCAGGGCCTCGAAAATTGGTTGTCTCTTCTCTTCTTCACTTGCCACTTTGAGTCTCTTATCCAGTTTCTAAAAGGGAAAATGTGAAATAAGTTTTTATAATACCGAATGGTGAGCAATTCCTACAATAAAACATTTATAAAGCCCTTGTGTCACTGGTCAGAGTTGTTCTCGGCATAAAATGTTTTGTATCAGCAGATCTACAGTGTAATTTGAACCTTACCCTGTTTTTAGATCAAACTTGAATTTGAACCTTTTGAAATTTACTCAAACATACAAGCTGATAAGATAATAGAGTGTTAGAGAGCCAAACAAATATTTTTACCCTTTTAATTCTTTGTCGCTTCTTTTGCTCCCTCTGATAATGCTCGTAAGTACCATTTTCTTCCTGTCGTCTACGTTTCTTTGATGATGCAAAGTTTTGAGAAATAGCATCTGAAAGAAAAGGTAAGTACGCCACAATCAGTTATATGAAAAAGATTGTCAGTTTTCAGGGTTGTAGTGAGCAAGGGGCAAGATGGGGCACTTGTCTCAAAAAAAAACAACCCAAAGTTAAAGACAAATTGTGTTTATTTGGCAAAACAATCCCCATTCAATCATACCTAGAATTCTTCTTTCTGTACAAAGAGAATCATTTTGAATCTGCTCGACTTCTTTGACCTCTTTCAAGATGGTGGCTACTACTGCTAGGTTTGGTGGTTCATTCTCTCTGTAAGAAATTGAAATAATCCCATCCATTAATAATCTGAAAATCTAACTGCGAAAGATAACTTTTGAGTTAAAACAGGATAAAACAGAGTTCTTGTGCTCAAGTATAAAGTGCCGATTAAACAATTTTTTGTTCCAAATGTTTGGGCTTAGCCATTCAACAGTGGAAGTCTGATCAGCAGGTGATGTTTTGTTGAGAAAGTTACTTTATGTCTCTCATGGCCCAGAGATCTTTCTCAACAACATATCATCTTTTGACTTCCACTGATGAAGAGCTCAGCCCCAAATGTCTACAACAAGCTACACAATCAGCCAGCTAGCTCACCATCAAATAATTTCTTTGAGCATCCAAAGGAAGACATTTCAAGCAAAAAACATTTTTTTTTACTTTTCAACAACTTTTTGTTTCTACTTTAGCTTATATTATATAACTTTAAACATGATTTATTAAGCTTAGGCTTACTTCTTGTCAGTGTTCCATGCAAGGCCTAACTGTT